>NC_141014.1:33794464-34041538 GCF_052327205.1 Somniosus microcephalus | reverse complement strand
GGATAGTACCAGACAGGAGTGAATCGTTCCCTTTTACCCTGTGTGTACTGTACATGTACAGGAGCTGATACTGACACACACACGGGCCGTACAGTCCCAGACGGGAGTGAATCGTTCCCTTTTACCCTGTGTGTACTGTACATGTACAGGAGCTGATACTGACACACACACGGGCCGTACAGTACCAGATGGGAGTGAATCGTTCCCTTTTACCCTGTGTATTGTACATGTACAGGAGCTGACACTGAGACACACATGGGCCGTACAGTACCAGACAGGAGTGAATCGTTCCCTTTTACCCTGTGTGTACTGTACATGTACAGGAGCTGACACTGAGACACACATGGGCCGTACAGTACCAGACAGGAGTGAATCGTTCCCTTTTACCCTGTGTATTGTACATGTACAGGAGCTGACACTGAGACACACACGGGCCATACAGTACCAGACAGGAGTGAATCGTTCCCTTTTACCCTGTGTGTACTGTACATGTACAGGAGCCGACACTGAGACACACACGGGCCATACAGTACCAGACAGGAGTGAATCGTTCCCTTTTACCCTGTGTGTACTGTACATGTACAGGAGCCGACACTGAGACACACACGGGCCATACAGTACCAGACAGGAGTGAATCGTTCCCTTTACACTGTAGTGTAATTAGTGGGATTGATTGATTTAATTTAAACTCAATTAATTAAAGGGTAAGTCATGGCAGGACGGCCCGGCCCCGTGATCTGCTCCTCCTGCGAGATGTGGGAACTCAGGGACACTTCCTGTGTCCCTGACAACTACATGTGCAGGAAGTGCACCCAGCTGCAGCTACTGACAGACCGCATTGCGGCACTGGAGCTGCGATTGGATGCATACTGGAGCGCTCACGATGCTCGGGACATCGTGAATAGCACGTTTACAGAGTTGGACACACTGCAGGTAGAGGTTGGACAGGAAGAAAGGGAACGGGTGACCAACAGGCAGAGTACTAGGCGCAGGCAGGTAGTGCAGGGGTCCCCTGTGGCCATCCCCCTCTCCAACAGACATACCACTTTGAGTACTGGGGGGGATGGCTTATCAGAGGAAGGCAGCAGCAGCCAACTTCCTGGCACCAGGGGTGGCTCTGCTGCACAGAATGGGAGGAAAAAGAGTGGTAGAGCTATAGTAATAGGGGATTCAATTGTAAGGGGAATAGATAGGTGTTTCTGCGGCCGCAAACGAGACTCCAGGATGGTGTGTTGCCTCCCTGGTGCAAGGGTCAAGGATGTCTCCGAGCGGCTGCAGAACATCTTGGAAGGGGAGGACAGCCAGTTGTCGTGGTGCATATAGGCACCAACGATATAGGTAAAAAGCGGGATGAGGTCCTAAAAGCGGAATATAGGGAGTTAGGAGGTAAATTAAAAAACAGGAACTCAAAGGTAGTAATCTCAGGATTGCTACCAGTGCCACGTGCTAGTCAGAGTAGAAATAGAAGGATACTTCAGATGAATACGTGGCTGGAGGAATGGTGCCAGGGGGAGGGATTCAAGTTCCTGGGACATTGGAACCGGTTCTGGGGGAGGTGGGACCAGTTCAAACCGGACAGTCTGCACCTGGGCAGGGCTGGAACCGATGTCCTAGGGGGAGTGTTTGCTAGTGCTCTGGGGGAGGGTTTAAACTAAAATGGAAGGGGGTTGGGAACCTGAGCAGGGAGACAGAGGAAAGGGAAACAAGGATAAAAGCAAAAGATAGGAAGGAGAAAAACAAAAGTGGCAGTCAGAGAAATCAACGGTTTAAATCAAACGTGGCCACAGTAAATAATAATTCTAATAGGTCTAAGAGCGTTAAAAAAACAAGCCTGAAGGCTTTGTGTCTTAATGCGAGGAGCATTTGTAATAAGGTGGATGAATTGGCTGCGCAAATAGAGGTAAACGAATATGATTTGGTTGGGATTATGGAAACGTGGCTCAAGGACGGCCAAGACTGGGAACTCAACATCCAGGGGTATTCGATATTCAGGAAAGATAGGCAAAAAGGAAAGGGAGGAGGGATAGCATTACTGGTTAAAGAAGGGATTAACACAATTGTAATGAAGGATATTAGCTCTGATGAGGTGGAATCTGTATGGGTAGAATTGAGAAATACTAAGGGGAAAAAAACATTAGTGGGAGTGGTATATAGACCTCCAAACAGTAAGGCGGAGGTTGGGGATAGCATTAAAAGGGAAATTAAAGAAGCGTGCAATAAGGGCACAGCAGTCATCATGGGCGACTTTAATCTACATATAGATTGGGCTAACCAAATTAGTAACAATACGGTGGAGGAGGAATTCCTGGAGTGTTTACGGGATGGTTTCCTGGACCAATATGTCGAGGAACCAACCAGAGATCAGGTCATCTTAGACTGGGTATTATGTAACGAGAAAGGATTAATTAGCAATCTTGTTGTACGAGGCCCCTTGGGTCGGAGCGATCATAATATGATCGAATTCTTCATTAAGATGGAGAATGAAGTAGTTGACTCAGAAACTAGGGTCCTCAATTTAAATAAAGGAAACTACGATGGTCTGAGGAGCGAGTTGGGTAGGATTGATTGGGGAATGTCACTCAAAGGTTTGACGGTGGATAGGCAATGGCAAACATTCAAAGACCGAATGAATGAACTACAGAAGTTGTTCATCCCAGTTTGGCATAAAAATAAAACAAAAAAGGTGACTCAACCGTGGCTAACATGGGAAATTAGGGATAGCATAAGATCCAAGGAGAGCACATACAAATTGGCCAGAAAAAGCAATAATCCCGAGGATTGGGAGCAGTTTAGGATTCAACAAAGGAGGCCAAAGGGATTAATTAAGAAAGGGAAAATAGAATATGAGAGTAAGCTTTCAGGGAACATAAAAACTGACTGTAAAAGCTTTTATAGATATGTAAAGAGAAAAAGATTGGTGAAGTCAAGCGTAGGTCCCTTACAGTCAGAATCGGGGGAATTTATAATAGGGAGCAAAGAAATGGCAGACCAACTAAATACATACTTTGGTTCTGTCTTCACAAAGGAGGACAAAAATAACCTCCCAGAAATACCGCGGAACATAGGGTCTGATGAAAGGGTGGAACTGAAAGAAATCAGTATTTGTAGGGAAATGGTGTTAGGAGAATTGATGGGACTGAAGGCCGATAAATCCCCAGGGCCTGATCATCTACATTCCAGGGTACTTAAGGAATTTGCCCTGGAAATAGTAGATGCATTGCTGGTCATCTTCCAGAACTCGATAGACTCTGGAACAGTACCCATGGATTGGAGGGTAGCTAATGTTACCCCACTATTCAAAAAAGGTGGCAGAGAAAAAGCGGGGAATTATAGACCGGTAAGCCTGACATCGGTAGTGGGGAAAATGCTAGAGTCCATTATAAAAGATGTAATAGCAGAGCACTTGGAAAGCAGTGACAGGATCGGACAAAGTCAACATGGATTTACAAAAGGTAAATCATGCTTGACTAATCTACTGGAATTTTTTGAGGATGTAACTGGTAAAATAGATAAGGGAGAACCAGTGGATGTGGTGTATTTGGACTTTCAGAAAGCTTTCGATAAGGTCCCGCATAAGAGGTTAGCGTGCAAAATTAAGGCACATGGGATTGGGGGCAAGGTATTGACTTGGATAGAGAACTGGTTGGCGGACAGAAAGCAAAGAGTTGGAATAAACGGGTCGTTTTCCGAGTGGCAGGCAGTGACTAGTGGGGTACCGCAAGGATCGGTCCTAGGACCCCAGCTGTTCACAATATATATTAATGATCTGGACGAGGGAATTGGATGTAATATCTCCAAATTTGCAGATGACGCAAAGCTGGGTGGGAGGGTAAGCTGTGAGGAGGATGTCATGAAACTCCAGTACGATTTGGACAGGTTGGGTGATTGGGCAGAAACATGGCAAATGCACTATAATGTGGATAAGTGTGAGGTTATCCACTTTGATGTCAAAAACAGGAAGGCAGATTATTATTTGAATGGCAATAGATTGGGAGAAGGGGAAGTGCAAAGAGACCTGGGTGTTCTTGTGCACCAGTCGCTGAAGGTAAGCATGCAGGTGCAGCAGGCGGTTAAGAAGGCAAATGGTATGTTGGCCTTCGTAGCAAGAGGGTTCGAGTACAAGAACAAGGATGTCTTGCTGCAGTTGTACAGGGCCTTGGTGAGACCGCACCTTGAGTATTGTGTGCAGTTTTGGTCACCTTGCCTGAGGAAGGACGTTCTTGCCATGGAGGGAGTGCAGCGAAGATTCACCAGGCTGATACCTGGGATGGCAGGAATGACGTACGAGGAGAGATTGTGTCAATTGGGCTTATACTCACTGGAGTTTAGAAGATTGAGAGGGGATCTCATCGAAACCTATAAAATTCTGTCAGGTCTGGACAGACTAGATGCAGAAAGGATGTTTCTGATGGCCGGGGAGTCCAGAACCAGCGGTCATAGTCTAAGGATAAGGGGTAAGCCATTTAGGACTGAAATGAGAAGGAATTTCTTCACCCAGAGAGTGGTGAACCTGTGGAATTCTCTGCCACAGAGGGCAGTGGAGGCCAGTTCATTAAATATATTCAAGAAAGAGTTGGATATATTTCTTCAGGCTAAAGGGATCAAGGGATATGGGGAGAAGGCAGGGACAGGGTACCGAATTTGGATGATCAGCCATGATCTCATTGAATGGCGCAGCAGGCTCGAAGGGCCGAATGGCCTACTCCTGCTCCTATCTTCTATGTTTCTATGTTTTACCCTCTGTGTACTGTACATGTACAGAGGCTGACACTGAGACACACACGAGCCGTACAGTCCCAGACAGGAGTGAATCGTTCCCTTTTACCCTGTGTGTACTGTACATGTACAGGAGCTGACACTGAGACACACAAGGGCCGTACAGTCCCAGACAGGAGTGAATCGTTCCCTTTTACCCCGTGTGTACTGTACATGTACAGGAGCCGACACTGAGGCACACACGGGCCGCACAGTACCAGACAGGAGTGAGTCATTCCCTTTTACCCTGTGTGTACTGTACATGTACAGGAGCTGACACTGAGACACACACGGGCCGTACAGTACCAGACAGGAGTGAATCGTTCCCTTTTACCCTGCGTGTAGTGTACATGTACAGGAGCTGACACTGAGACACACACGGGCCGTACAGTCCTAGACAAGAGTGAATCATTCCCTTTTACCCAGTGTGTACTGTACATGTACAGGAGCCAACACACAGACACACACGAGCCGCATGGTGACAGACAGGAGTGAATCGTTCCCTTTTACCCAGTGTGTACTGTACAGGTACAGGGGCTAACGCTAGTCAACCTCCTCTGCACCCGCTCCAAGGCCTCGAGGTATTTTATTAGCCGACCTCCCTTGGCACTTCGCACGGGGAGCGAGACCGAGTAAAGTCGCAGGTGAAGCAGCGTTATGGGGTAATTGGGCCAGTGTGCACAGATGTAATGCAGGTTTAAAGTCGTACATTCCGTCCTCCGTTTTATATGATCATTGGATTTTATATTATTATTTATAGTTAAACAGCAGTACTTGGGGCAGTTTGGGGAGCAGTGGAGTAGATTGGTTGGGGAGCAGTGGAGTAGATTGGTTGGGGCACAGGGGTTTCTCCGCAGTACAGGCTAAGGGGCTCGGCTCAGTGGGCAGCGCTCTCGCTTCTGGGTCAGAAGGTCGTGGGTTCAAGACCCCACTCCAGAGTCTTGAGCAGAGAAATCTAGGCTGACGCTCCAAGTGCAGTGCTGAGGGAGCGCCGCACTGCCGGAGGTGCCGTCTTTCGGATGAGACGGTGGCATAGTGGTTAGCACTGTTGCCTCACAGCACCAGAGACCCGGGTTCGAATCCGGCCTCGGGCGACTGTCTGTGTGGAGTTTGCACATTCTCCCCGTGTTTGCGTGGGTTTTCTCCGGGTGCTCCGGTTTCCTCCCACAGTCCAAAGATGTGCGGGTTAGGTTGATTGGCTATGATAAATTGACCCTTAGTGTTAGGGGGATTAAATACGTGGGGTTGCAGGGATAGGGTGGGATATGTGTCGGTGCAGGCTCGATGGGCCGAAATGGCCTCTATCTGCACTGTGAGGATTCTGTGATTTCTGTGAAACCGAGGCCCCGTCTGCCCTCTCGGGTGCACATAAAAGATCCCATGACCACTATTTTGAAGAAGAGCAGGGGAGAGTTCTCCCCGGTGTCCTGGCCAATATTTATCCCTCATTCAAAATGACTTAAAAAGAAACCCCACAGATGATAGAAACATAGAAGATAGGAGCAGGAGTAGGCCATTCGGCCCCTCGAGCCTGCTCCGCCATTTAATGAGATCATGGCTGATCATCCAAATTCAGTACCCTGTCCCTGCTTTCTCCCCATATCCCTTGATCCCTTTAGCATTAAGAAATATATCTAACTCCTTCTTGAATATATTTAATGAATTGGCCTCAACTGTCTTCTGTGGTAGAGAATCCCACAGGTTCACCACTCTCTGGGTGAAGAAATTCCTCCTCATCTCAGTCCTAAACGGCTTACCCCTTATCCTTAGACTGTGACCCCTGGTTCTGGACTCCCCGATCATCGGGAACATCCTTCCTGCATCTAGTCTGTCTAGTTCTGTTAGAATTTTATAAGTTTCTGGTCATTATCATAATGCTGTTTGTGGGAGCTTGCTGTGCACAAATTGGCTGCCGCGTTTCCTACATTACGACAGAGACTACACTTCAAAAGTACTTCATTGGCTGTAAAGCGCTTTGAGACGTCCTGAGGTCGTGAAAGGCGCTGTAGAAATGCAACCAAGAAATCAAATCGGGAATTCAGAAGAAACTTCTTTACCCAGAGAGTGGTGAGAATGTGGAACTCGCTACCACAGGGAGTGGTTGAAGCGAATAGTATCGATGCATTTAAGGGGAGGCTAGACAAGCATATGAGGGAGAAGGGAATAGAGGGTTACGCTGATAGATCTAGATGAGGAAAGACGGGAGGAGGCTCGAGTGGAGCATAAACGCCGGCATGGACTGGTTGGGCCGAATGGCCTGTTTCTGTGCCCTATATCCTGGGTAATCCTGTGCAAAGTCTTTCATTCACAAATCGGAGGCACGGCAGCACCACCACTGGCACGAGGGTGTAATTACAGCATGACAAATTTCCACGGGGAGTTCTCATCGTAAATGGGGACGTGGAACAATGTGGCACAATTCTAAACCTTGCCGTTGGCATAAAAAAGACCCGGATTGTCGATTTTTCCCCTCACACACCACGCTTCGTTTCTGGAGCGTGTGTCGTGATTCGGATATCCGGGCTCACTCGTACGATAGATTTTTTTTTTCCCGTTTTTCTTCCTCTTTAACTTTCTCCCCCGCCGACTCTTGCTGGGTCTCTTCATGTTCCCTCGTCCAAGTGACCGTACTTCACCAGGCACCAGCGCTATGCTGGCAGGGCGATCGACTGTGAAATGCGGCCCAGTCCTGGACTCTCCTGTCATCATTGGGGTCACGGGGCGGTGATCAGGAGCAGGACGAGGGAACAGAACAATATTACAACAGTGACTACACAATTCAAAGTCTTACGTCCTGTCTTCGCACTTTTATGTCAACTTTTGCCCGTTATAAATGGACTGTTGTAATGTAGGAAACGCGGCAGCCAATTTTACACCCAGCAAGGTCCCACAGACATGATAACGACCAGCTAATCTGTTTTTTTTCCTAGTGCTGTTGGCTAATGGATAAATATTACATTGGCCCAGAAATTCGGGTCGGAGGCTTCCCGCGGGTGCAAGCCTCCGACCTGCACTTACCTAGCGCGCCGGCCGTTGAGCTGTGGGCCCGCGTGGGATTCCGATCCTGGGCCTGCTCCAGCTGCCGGCGCGCAGTGCTTGCGTATCCCAGGGGCGCAGTTAGTTCGCAGCGTCCCCTGGGATCACGTGGGCCATGGGGAGCCAATGGTAGCAGGGAATCTCTATTCATAGATTTGACAGGAAGAGCTGTCAAATCTATGAATACAGTTCAGCCCCAAAACATCACTAAAACTTCAAATACATTTTTTTTTTTAAATCACATTTTAAAAATAACTATAAATTACATAAAATAACTATATTAAACAATAATTTACATTTTTGAAAAAATTAATTACAGTTTTTAACGGGGCTAAAAATAAACTTACCTTTCTTTAAAGTATTTAAAAATAATAAACCTGTGGAAAAAAAGTTTTAATTTTACTTAATTCACCACTTGCCTTGTTAAAAGCAGGCCTTGTGACTGCTTTTTAGAAGCGTAGCTCCTGGAGACTTAGCCTCCCAGAGAAACCTGCAAAAAAAACAAAAGTTCCAGGCGTACGCGCTGCCTCTCCGGCGCACGCGTTCGACCTGTGAACCCCTTCCTTTAAGGGAACGGAAGTTCCGGTTTCCCGGGCATGTGCAGTGCATGCACGAAACCGGCACTTTCGTTGGGCCTACGCGTGAGTACCCAGCGCGTACTCACCCGTGGGGACCCGAAGTTCTGGCCTAGTATTTACAGGACAGACAGAGGTCTATGCTGGTGTTTATGCTCCACACGAGCCTCCTCCCACCTTACTTCATCTCACCCTATCAGCACATCCTTCTATTCCTTTCTCCCTCATGTCCCTTAAATGCATCTATGCTATTCCCTGTGGTAGCGAGTTCCACATTCTCACCACTCTCTGGGTAAAGAAGTTTCTCCTGAATTCCCTATTGGACTTATTCGTGACTATCTTATATTGATGGCCCCTAGTTCTGGTCTCGCCCCACATATGGAAACATCATCTCTACGTCTACCCTATCGAGCCCTTTCACAATCTTAAAGGCTGGGAGTGTCAGTGTAGATCTTGTGCTCAAGTCTCTGGAGTAAGACTTGAACCAGTCACTACCTTCTGTGCCACCCATTGAGCCATGAAAGAAAAAGAAAGAAAGACTTGCATTTATATAGCGCCTTTTACGACCACCGGACGTCTCAAAGCGCTTTACAGTGTAATGTGGGAAACGCGGCAGGCAATTTGCGCACAGCAAGCTCCCACAAACACGGTGGCATAGTGGTTAGCACTGTTGCCTCACAGCACCAGGGACCCGGGTTCGAATCCGGCCTCGGGCGACTGTCTGTGTGGAGTTTGCACATTCTCCCCGTGTTTGCGTGGGTTTCCTCCGGGTGCTCCGGTTTCCTCCCACAGTCCAAAGATGTGCGGGTTAGGTTGATTGGCTATGATAAATTGACCCTTAGTGTTAGGGGGGATTAAATATGTGGGGTTACGGGGATAGGGTGGGATATGTGTTGGTGTAGGGGTTACGGGGATCGGGTGGGATATGTGTCGGTGCAGGCTCGATGGGCCGAAATGGCCTCTATCTGCACTGTGGGGTTTCTGTGATTTCTGTGAAACAGCAATGTGATAATGAGCAGATAATCTGTTTTAGTGATGTTGGTTGAGGGATAAATATTGGCCCCAGGACACCGGGGAGAACTCCCCCTGCTCTTCTTCAAAATAGTGCCACGGGATCTTTTACGTCCACCTGAGAGAGCAGACAGGGGCCTCGGTTTAACGTCTCATCCAAAAGACGGCACCTCCGACAGTGCAGCACTCCCTCAGCACCACGCTGGAGTGTCAGCCTAGCTTTATGTGCTGAAGTCCCTGGAGTGGGGACTTGAACCCGCAACCTCCTGACTCGGAGGCGAGGGTGCGGCCCACTGAGCCACAGCTGACACAACTAGATTGCGACGGCCCAATCTCATTTACAACCAGGTCCCAGGTGGATGCAAGGCCTGTCTTACCCACTCCACGGTCAAGTCCCTGTTATTCTTTGTTTTAATTAAAGCGTGGGGGGAAGGATAAGAACATAAGGAGCAGGAGTCGGCCACACGGCCCCTCAATAAGAACCTAGCTGATCTTCTACCTCAACTCCACTTTCTCACCCGATCCTTGACTCCCTTAGTCTGCAAAAATCTATCGATCTCGGTCTTGAAAATACTCAACGACTCACCATCCTCTGAGTGAAGAAATTCCACCTCATCTCAGTCCTAAATAGCCGATCCCTTATCCTGAGACTGTGACCCCTGGGTCTAGACACTGTACTACAACAACAACAACAACTTGTATTTATATAGCGCCTTTAACCTAGTAAAACGTCCCAAGGTGCTGCACAGGAGTGTTTTGACACCGATCCATATAAGGATAAATTAGGGCAGGTACCAAAAGCTTGGTCAAAGAGGTATGTGTTAAGGAGCGTCTTAAAGGAGGAGAGAGAGGTAGCGAGGCGGAGAGGTTTAGGCAGGGAATTCCAGAGCTCAGGGCCCAGGCAACAGAAGGCACGGCCACCAGTGGTTGAGCGATTATAATCAGGGATGCTCAAGAGGGCAGAATTGGAGGAGCGCAGATATCTCGGGGGGGGGGGGGTTGTGGGGCTGAAGGAGATTACAGAGATAGGGAGGGGCGAGGCCATGGAGGGATCTGAAAACAAGGATGAGAATTTTGAAATCGAGGCGCTGCTTAACCGGGAGCCAATGTAGGTCAGCGAGCACAGGGGGTGATGGGTGAACGGGACTTGGTGCGAGTTAGGACACGGGCAGCCGAGTTTTGGATGGCCTCAGGTTTACGTAGGGTGTAATGTGGGAGGCCAGCCAGGAGTGCGTTGGAATAGTCAAGTCTAGAGGTAACAAAGGCATGGATGAGGGTTTTAGCAGCGGATGAGCTGAGGCAAGAGCTGAGACGGGCGATGTTACGGAGGTGGAAATAGGTGGTCTTTGTTATGCTGCGGATATGTGGTCGGAAGCTCATTTCAGAATCAAATATGAGACCAAGGTTGCGAACAGTGTGGTTCAGCCTCAGACAGATGTTAGGGAGAGGGATGGAGTCGGTGGCGAGGGAACGGAGTTTGTGGCGGGGACCGATAATAATGGCTTCGGTCTTCCCAATATTTAATTGGAGAAAATTTCTGCTCATCCAGAACTGGATGTCGGACAAGCAGTCTGACAATTTAGAGACCGTGGAGGGGTCGAGAGGAGAGGTAGTGAGGTAGAGCTGGGTGTCGTCAGCGTACATGTGGAAACTGACGCTGTGTTTTCGGATGATGTCGCCAAGGGGCAGCAAGTAGATGAGAAATAGGAGGGGGCCAAGGATAGATCCTTGGGGGACACCAGAGGTAATCAAAATCAAAAAATCAAAATCAACTTTTATTGTCATTGTTAGTGCACAAGTGCAGTACAACGAAATGTAGGCTTGCGGCTCCCGAGAGTGTACATTTGGATTAAGACATTTAAACATTCAACATACATTTGGCTTGTAGTATATTAACATAAATATGACCATAATAAAGTGCATTGGCAGATGTGCAGGCTTTAGAGTTTATTTGTGGAGTTCAGTAGGATGACAGCCCTGGGAAAGAAGCTGTTCCTAAATCTGGTCGTACGGGTGCGAATGCATCTGTAGCGTCTCCCAGATGGTAGGAGGGCGAACAGACTGTGGCTGGGGTGGGTAGGGTCTTTGATGATGGACCGTGACCTCCGTAGACAGCGTTTCTGGTATATGTGCTCTGTGGTCGGTAGCCGGGATGCGGGAGCGGGAAGAGAAGCCGTTGCAGGTGATTCTCTGGCTCCAATTAGATAGATAAGAATGGAACCAGGCGAGTGCAGTCCCACCCAGCTGGACGACGGTGGAGAGGCGTTGGAGGAGGATGGCGTGGTCAACCGTGTCAAAGGCTGCAGACAGGTCGAGAAGGACGAGGAGGGATAGATTACCTTTGTCACAGTCACAAAGGATGTCATTTGTGACTTTGATGAGAGCGGTTTCGGGACTGTGGCAAGGGCGGAAGCCTGATTGGAGGGATTCAAACATGGAATTGCGGGAAAGATGAGCACGGATTTGGGAGGCGACAACACGTTCAAGGACTTTGGAGAGGAAAGGGAGGTTGGAGATGGGGCGGCAGTTTGCAAGGACGGAGGGATCAAGGTTTGGTTTTTTGAGGAGAGGGGTGATGACGGCAGATTTGAGGGAGAGGGGGACAGTACCTGAGGAGAGAGAACCGTTAACAATATCAGCTAACATGGGAGCCAGAAAAGGAAGTTGGGTGGTCATCAGTTTGGTGTGACTAGGGTCGAGGGAGCAGGAGGTGGGTCTCATGGACAAGATGAGCGCAGAGAGGTTTTGAAGGAGATCGGAGAGAAACTGGAGAAAGATGTGAGTTCGGGGCTAGGCCAGGGAGGAATCTTAGAGGAAGTTTGGCCTGGTGGGCTAGGGGAAGGAAGGGAAGTGACAGAGGCAGCTGAACGGATGGTCTCCATCTTAGAGACAAAGAAGTCCATGAGCTCCTCACACTTGTTATCGGAGGTGAGGGTGGAGGAGACAGGGAAGAGGGGTTTAAGAAGACGATTAGCAGTGGAGAATAGAAGCCAGGGTTTATCTTTGCATTCCAGAATGTATCTGGAATAGTGAACAATTTTGGCAGACGAGAGCACGGCCCGATAGTGCTTTATGTGGTCCAGCCAGATCTGGCGGTGAATGGCTAAACCAGTTGTCCGCCATATCCGTTCGAGTCTGCGTCCCTTAGATTTAAGGGAGCGAAGATGAGGGCCGTACCAGGGGGAACAGCCAGGGTGAAGAAATTCCTCCTTACCTCAGTCCTAACTGGCCAACCAACCCCTTATCCTGAGACTATGCCCCCTGGGTCTAGACTCTCTAGCCAGGGGAAACAGCCTCTCAGTATCTACCCTGTCAAGCTCTCTAAGAATTTTATACATTTCAATGAGATCACTCATTCTTCCAAACTCCAGAGAGTAAAGGCCCATTCTACACAATCTCTCCTCATAGGACAACCCTCTCATCCCAGGAATCAATCTAGTGAATCTGCGTTGCACCGCCTCCAAGGCAAGTATATCCCTCCTTGGGTAAGGGCATCTTTTTGTGCAGAAGACCAGGACGATTAGCTAGAAATTACTGCTGGCAATAACGGCGGATGAACATTTAATGGGGTTCATAAGTCGTTTCTCTATTAATGGAGGCACTAAATGGGTTAATGAAACAGACAGAGAGACATCAGAAGAGGAATCGCTGATGTTATGGGGGAGAATCTGCCGATTAGCAAAAACCCCTGGAGAAATGGTGTCTGTGCTGCTTCTCCCGGGGTGAAGGTACGGTGGGAGATCGTTCACCCCACTACAGAAGTGACTGGCGCGTGCCTTTAACAATGATTCCGTGAGGTCGCCTTGAAGCAATGCTCAGTTGCGTTGCGCCATGTGATGCAGGGAGGTTACTGGCGCTGTTCAGAGGGAATGAAAGAAAGAAAGAACTTGCATTTATGTAGCGCCTTTCACAGCCTCAGGACGTCCCGAAGCGCTTCACAGGCAATGAAACACTTTTGGAAGTGCAGTCACTGTTGTCATGTAGGAAACGCGGCAGCCAATTTTTGTGCACAGCAAGCTCCCACAAGCAGCAATGTGATAATGACCAGATCATCAGTTTTTTTTCGGTGATGTTGGATTGAGGGATAAATATTGGCCCCAGGACACCGGGGAGAACTCCGCTGCTCTTCTTTCAAATAGGGGCCGCGGGACCTTTTACGTCCACCTGAGAAGGCAGCCGGGACCTCGGTTTAACGTCTCAACCGAGAGACGGATGAATGAAGGAGAGGAATAAAGACAATGGTGGGACCAGGTGTCAGGAAGTGAAGTTCCTGAGGAAAGCTGAAGGAAGTTGGGCTTTGGAATGGATCAGCATTTGCTGGATGACCTCCTTTGAAGGTTCTGAAATTAGGACGGCCAATTGACCAAGCTGACCCAGGCAAATTTGTTCCTGATAGTGAAGGGTTCACATACCCGGGGACAATAATGAGGGAAGCTAAGAGAAGGAAGAATTTGGACACAGCAAAGAGTGATGGAGTGGTGGGTGGGGAAAGGCCAGGAATGGGTTGTAAAGCGGTTGTAAGTAAAGATCAAGAGAGAGAGAGTCCTCCAGAGCAACGTAACAAAGAATCGGGGATAACCTCAACAACTATCTGATTATTTATCTCCATGCTCACTTTCTTCAGCTGTTGGCAAACGATAGAGTTATGGGCCCAGAAATTTGGGTCGGGGGCTTCCCGCGGGTGCAAGCCCCCGACCAGCACTTGCCTCGCGCGCCGGCCGTTGTGCTGTGGGCCCGCGTGGGATTCCGATCCTGGGCCTGCTCCAACTGCCGGCGCGCAGTGCTTGCGTATCCCAGGGGCACAGTTAGTTCGAAGCGTCCCCTGGGATCACGTGGGCCGTGGAGAGCCAATGGTAGCAGGGAATGCTTCATTCATAAGTTTGACAGGAAGAGCTGTCAAACCTATAAATGCAATAAGCCCCAAAACATCACTAAAACTTCAAATAAAAATTTTTTTAAATCACATTTTTAAAATAAACTATAAATTACATGAAATAACTATTTTAAACAATAATTTAAATTTTTGAAAAAATTAATTACATTTTCTAACGGGGCTAAAAATAAACTTACCTTTCTTTAAAGTAATAATGTTTTAATTTTAATTAATTCACCACTTACCTGCTTTTTAAAAGTGTAACTGCTGGAGACTTACCCTCCCGGAAAAACCTGGAAAAAAAATGTAAGTTCAATGTGCACGTGCTGCCTCTCCGGCGCACGCTGCCTCTCCGGCGCACGCTGCCTCTCCGGCGCACGCTTTCGACTTCTGAACCCCTTCTTTCAGGGGAACGGAAGTGCCGGTTTCCTGCGCATGCGCGGTGCATGCACGAAACCAGCTCTTTCGTTGGGCCTACGCGTGAGTACCCCGTGCGTACTCGCGCGTTGGGACCCGAATTTCTGGGCCATGGAGTCAAAGACCTCCACCTGACTGAGACAGTGGCCTAGATGTTCCAACATTGGTGTAATTTTGCTCCGAATGGCTATCGTGGGCTTTGGACACTCTCAAATGAACAAGGGCTATTGGCAACCAGGGTCAGCTCATCAGCATCAGCCCAGCTACAGACCAGGATGCATGCAGGGAGCAACTAATGGTGGGATTGGATAATTGCATGTCAGTGCTATTTAAGGGTACGAGTCGATCTTCCTTACCTAAGAAAGGATATACTTGCCATAGAGCGAGTGCAGCGAAGGTTCACCAGACTGATTCCTGGGATGGCAGGACTGTCGTATGCGAAGAGGTTGGGTCTACTCGGCCTGTATTCACTAGAGTTTAGAAGAATGAGAGGGGATCTCATTGAAACATATAAAATTCTGACAGGGCTAGACAGACTGGATGCGGGGAGGATGTTTCCCTTGGCTGGGGGGTCTAGAACGAGGGGTCACAGTCTCAGGATACGGGGTAGGACATTTAGGACTGAGATGAGGAGAAATTTCTTCATTCAGTGGGTGGTGAACCTGTGGAATTCTCTATCACAGAAGGCTGTGGAGGCAAGTCACTGAATATATTTAAGAAGGAGATAGATAGATTTCTAGACACAAAAGCATCAAGGGGTATGGGGAGAGAGCGGGAATATGGTATTGAGATAGAGGATCAGCCATGATCATATTGAATGGCGGAGCAGGCTCGAAGGGCCGAATGGCCTACTCCTGCTCCGATTTTTCTATGATCTCCCATGGCATTGCACGCAGGATGTTTGTATGTCCATGAATGTTTGTGTCAGGAAGTTGGTGTGTTGGTGAATATTGGTGTCAGGATATTGCTGTGATTGTGAATATTGGTGTCAGGATATATCCATATTAGTGAACGTGTGCGGCGCACAATATTACTGTTAGGTTTTCAGTGCATAGGGATGTTCCTGCGCTAAGGAATGAGTGTATCAGGATGTTGGTGTGTTAGTGAATGAGTGCATCATAATCTCACTAATAGTGTTTGGGTGTGTCGGGATGTCCCTGTGCTAAGGAATGAGTGTCCCTAAAATTTGCTGTGGTCGTGAATATTTGTGTCAGGATGTTGGTGTGTTAGTGATTGATTGTGTAAGGATGTTGGTGTGTTAGTGATTGATCGTGTCAGGATGTTGGTGTGTTAGTGAATGATCGTGTCAGGATGTTGGTGTGTTAGTGAGTGATCGTGTCAGGATGTTGTGTTAGTGAATGATCATGTCAGGATGTTGGTGTGTTAGTGAGTGATCGTGTCAGGATGTTGTGTTAGTGAATGATCGTGTCAGGATGTTGTGTTAGTGAATGATCGTGTCAGGATGTGGTTGTGTTAGTGAATGATCATGTCAGGATGTTGTGTTAGTGAATGATCATGTCAGGATGTGGCTGTGCTAGTGAATGATCGTGTCAGGATGTTGGTGTGTTAGTGAATGATCGTGTCAGGATGTTGGTGTGTTAGTGAATGATCGTATCAGGATGTTGGTGTGTTAGTGAATGATCGTGTCAGGATGCGGTTGCGTTAGTGAATGATCGTGCCAGGATGTTGGTGTGTTAGTGAATGGTCATGCCAGGATGTTGGTGTGTTAGTGAATGATCGTGTCAGGATGTTGGTGTGTTAGTGAATGATCATGTCAGGATGTTGGTGTGTTAGTGAATGATCGTGTCAGGATGTTGGTGTGTTAGTGAATGATGGTGTCAGGATGTTGGTGTGTTAGTGAATGATCGTGTCAGGATGTTGGTGTGTTAGTGAATGATTGTGTCAGGATGTTGGTGTATTAGTGAATGATCGTGTCAGGATGTTGGTGTGTTAGTGAATGATCGTGCCAGGATGTTGGTGTGTTAGTGAATGGTCGTGTCAGGATGTTGGTGTGTTAGTGAATGATCGTGTCAGGATGTTGGTGTGTTAGTGAATGATCATGTCAGGATGTTGGTGTGTTAGTGAATGATTGTGTCAGAAGGCGGCTGTGTTAGTGAATGATTGTGCCAGAAGGCGGCTGTGTTAGTGAATGATCGTGTCTGGATGTGGTTGTGTTAGTGAATGATCGTGTCAGGATGTGGTTGTGTTAGTGAATGGTTGTGTCAGGATGTTGGTGTGTTAGTGAATGATCGTGTCAGGATGTGGTTGTGTTAGTGAATGGTTGTGTCAGAATGTTGGTGTGTTAGTGAATGATCGTGTCAGGATGTTGGTGTGTTAGTGAATGATCGTGTCAGGATGTTGGTGTGTTAGTGAATGATCGTGTCAGGATGTTGACGTGTTAGTGAATGATCGTGTCAGGATGTTGGTGTGTTAGTGAATGATCGTGTCAGGATGTGGTTGTGTTAGTGAATGATCGTGTCAGGATGAGGTTGTGTTAGTGAATGAACGTGTCAGGATGTGGGTGTGTTAGTGAATGATCGTGTCAGGATCTTGGTGTGTTAGTGAATGATCGTGTCAGGATGTTGGTGTGTTAGTGAATGATGGTGTCAGGAGGCGGCTGTGTTAGTGAATGATGGTGTCAGGAGGTGGCTGTGTTAGTGAATGATCGTGTCAGGATGTTGGTGTGTTAGTGAATGATCGTGTCAGGATGTTGGTGTGTTAGTGAATGATCGTGTCAGGATGTTGGTGTGTTAGTGAATGATGGTGTCAGGATGTTGGTGTGTTAGTGAATGATGGTGTCAGGAGGCGGCTGTGTTAGTGAATGATGGTGTCAGGAGGCGGCTGTGTTAGTGAATGATCGTGTCAGGATGTTGGTGTGTTAGTGAATGATGGTGTCAGGATGTTGGTGTGTTAGTGAATGATGGTGTCAGGAGGCGGCTGTGTTAGTGAATGATGGTGTCAGGAGGCGGCTGTGTTAGTGAATGATGGTGTCAGGAGGCGGCTGTGTTAGTGAATGATGGTGTCAGGAGGCGGCTGTGTTAGTGAATGATGGTGTCAGGAGGCGGCTGTGTTAGTGAATGATGGTGTCAGGAGGCGGCTGTGTTAGTGAATGATGGTGTCAGGAGGCGGCTGTGTTAGTGAATGATGGTGTCAGGAGGCGGCTGTGTTAGTGAACATTTACTTATTGTGTTATAGATTAATGAATAGTTTCATGCCCTTGTTCACTCTGACGACTGGCTTTGTGGAGTTTTATTAATATGCAGAATATTTTTGTGGGAGTTGTGATTTATTGTGTTTTTGAGCACGTGTTATCAGGATGGTGTTTGGTGTGAATGTTTATCGCAGACACTTTAGTGAATATTTCTGTTTGGACCTCGCACTATTTGTAGTTGGTGTTCTTTACTGAGTTGCTGAGTTGTTTTGCCCAGAGACTGACAGCAGCCTCTGCTTATACAATAGCAGTTTTTTCTCTGTCATCTCTGTCACTATCTTTCTCTGTCTCTCTCTCTCTGTCTCTCTCTCTATATCTCAGTCTCTGTCTTTCTTTATCTCCCTTTCTCTCCTCATTCGATATGTGTGTGTGTGTCTCTCCCTCTCGCCCTCTTGGTATCTGTCTCCGTGTGTTTGTCTCATTTGTTTCCATCACTCTGTCTGTCTGCACTTTTTTGCTCCCTCTCCTCGTTCTCTGTCTCTCACTCTCTATCCTCTCTGCCTGTCTCTCCTCTTTCTCTCTCTCTACTTCTTTCTGTCTCTCTCTGACTTTCTCTCTGTGTCTCTCTAACTTTCTGTGCGTGTGCGTCTCTGTCTCTTACTTTCACTATCTCTCTCCACTCTGTCTCTCACTCTTTCTCTGTCTCTCACTCTCTGTCTCTCACTCTTTCTCTGTCTCTCACTCTCTTTCTCTGTCTCTCTCCCTCTGTGTCTCTGTCTCCTTCTCTCTCTGTCTCTCACTCTCTTTCTCTGTCTCTCACTATCTCTCTCTCTCTCTCTGTCTCTTTCTCCCTCTGTGTCTTCTCTCTGTGTCTCTCTCTCTCTCTCTATCTCCCTCTCTGCCTCTCTCTTTCTCACTCTCTCTCTATGTCTCACTCTCTTTCTCTGTCTCTTACTCTTTCTCTGTCTCTCACTATCTCTCTCTGTCTCTCTCTGCTTCTCTCTGTGTCACTCTCTCTATCTCCCTCTCTGCCTTTCTCTCTCCCTCTCTGTCTCTTTCTCTGTCTCTACATCTCTCTCTGCCTCTCTCTCTCTCCCTCTATCTCTCTCTCTCTCTCTCTCTCTCTCTCTAACTCCCTCTCTCTCTCTCTATCTCCCTCTCTCTCTCTCTATCTCCCTCTCTCTCTAACTCTCTCTCTCTCTCTCTCTCTCTAACTCCCTCTCTCTCTCTCTCTCTCTATCTCCCTCTCTCTCTCTCTCTCTCTCTCCCTCTCTCTCTAATGATATTCATCAGCTTGTGCTGTGCTGTGCTGTGCTGCCGGTGTTGCAGTCAATCCTGCTCTGTCCCCCTGATGGGGTTGCTGCCTGTGAGGAGGCTCTGCATGCTAACACGGACAAGCAATGATGTGAGTAAGCCCTGTGTTGGCTCAGCTGCCTAGTGCTGCCTCTCCTGCCGGCATCTCCAGCACGCTCGCACTCTCACCGAACCAGTCTGGTGGCAGCACTCGAAGAGGCGGTAGAATGTTGGACCAGTGCTCAGTCTATGTGCAGAGGGCTGAAATAGAGACATGGCTTTGGGAAACGGAGGGATGCATTCTCAGTTCTCCTCCAGCTGGCCTGCCCTGGGCCCTCGCAGGAGAAGTATATGGTATATCTACAGGTAAAAATCTGAACGAAAGAAGGCAAAGGGGGCTTCTCTCGAGTCCCTGACAGACAGCATGCTTAACTGTATGGGAGAAAAGGGCCTGCTTTTTTAACAGAGGCCTAGACTCTAAGACCAGTGACTAACACTCCATTCACTCGCTTATTTATTCATTGATTACTTTCATTCATCTTGCCTTCAACACACTCCCCTCCCTCCCTCGCTCCCTCGCTCCCCCTCGCTCTCTGTCTCTCTCCCTTTCTGTTTATTGCCCAGCCTCAGCATCCCACCCCCCCCCATTCAGAGCCTGCGTCGCACAGCTCTGCATGCACATTAATAATCTGAATGAGTGAATTGAGTTTTCATTGATTGATCATTCAGCAGAGTGTGTAGCAAGTGAATAGAGGGATTAAACGGAGAGAGGAGGGGGTGGGGGGGGGTGGAGAAGGTCGCCAGGGAGAGAGAAAATGGGCCTTCAGACTGGAAATAATTTAATGACTGAAAAGCAGAGCGGCACACTGTTTACCGCGCGTGTGTGTGTGTATATATGTCTGTATATAGGTGTATGTGTGCGCGTGTATGTGTGCGAGTATGTGTGTGTGTGCGTGTATGTGTGCGAGTATGTGTGTGTGTATATGTGCATGTATGTGTTTGTGTGTGTATATGTGCGTGTATGTGTCTATGTGTGTGTGTGCGTGTGTGTCTATACGTGTGTGCGTGTATATATGTGTGTATGTGTGCATGTGTATGTCTGTGTATATATGTCTGTGTATATATATATATATGTGTGCATGTGTATATGTGTGTGTGCGTGTATATGTCTGTGTATATATGTCTGTGTGTATATATATATATATCTATATATGTGTGTGTATGTGTGTGTGTGCGTGCGTGTATATGTCTGCATGTGTGTGTGTGTTTATGTGTGTGTGTGTATATATGTGCATGCGTGTATGCGTGTATATGTGTGTGTGCGTGTATGTGTGTGTATATGTGTGCGTGCGTGTGTGTGTATGCGTGTGTGTATATGTGCGTGTGTGTGTGTGTGTGTTCCCTCGGGCAGCCAGATGCGAGTGTGAGCACAGTGGGCTGCGGATGTGGGCTTTGAGGACCGGCGAGTGTGCCTCTGGTGAGCGTGAGCCCGTGTCCTGCCAGGGCGAGACGCTGCCCTGTCTGTCGGTGATTGTGTCCGGTCAGTCAGCAAGTGGCGGCACGCCTTCCGTGTGCGAGCGATGCACGCGTGTCCTGGTGGTGACTGATCGCCATGCGTACAAGAGTAAATGAGTTGGCGGGGGTGGGGGGGGGGGTGCGGTTCCGCGCGAAATCGCAATCCCTGTACAGCCCGTGTCCTAACTCGCACCAAGTCCCATTCACCCGTGTGCTCGCTGATCTACATTGGCTCCCGGTCCGGCAACGCCTCGAATTTAAAACTTTCACCCATGGTTTTCAAATCACTCCTCCCTAATCTCTGTAACTTCCTCCAGCCCTACAACCCTCCGAGATGTCTGCGCTCCTCCAATTCCGACCTCTCGAGCATGCCCCACTTCCTTCACCTCATCGATAGTGGCCGTGCCTTCAGCTGCCTGGGTCCTAAGCTCTGGAATTCCCTGCCTAAATCTCTCCGCCTCTCTCTCCTCCACTAAGACCTTCCTGAAAACCAACCTCTTTGACCGAGCTTTTGGTTACCTGTCCTACTATCTCCTTATGTGGCTGGTTTTCAGATTTTCTTTGATACTCGCTCCTGTGAAGGGCCTGGGGACCTTTTCCTTACATTAAAGGCACTCTATAAATGCGAGTTGTTGTAAAAGATCCCACGGCACCATGCAAGGAAGAGTAGGGGAGTTCCGCTGCCCAGCCAACACCACCAATACAGATTGACTGGCCGTTCATTGTATTCCTGATCGTGGGATCTTGCTGTGTGCATGTTGGCATGCCGTGCCGCGGTGAAGGGCCTGGGGGCATGTTACTGCGTTAAAAGGCGCTATATAACTGCAAGTGGTGGTTGTTGTTGTTGGCTCACACTCAGTGTCTTCAGATCAGTTCTGGCTTCCAGTTGTGCTGTGTTGCAGGAGTCTCCCTTTCCGTCTCCACCCCTCACCCGCGTTCCCTTTAATCTGCGTGGCTGCGCAGCCCTCTGGACCTCCTGCGCAGCCGCCATTTTGAATGGGCCAAGGGGCGGCGCACCCAAAAAAAAATTAACGGGAACACTGCCACCCACCTCCCACACTCTCCCCCTTCCTCCTTCTCCCCCTCTCCCCCTCCTGACTGCACCAGACCTGGCTCAATTCATGGCACCATGGTCCCAGCTCCGAGCAGAGGTAGATCCACTTGGTCACGTTGGAGCAATCCAGCGGCAAATTAAAGTGTAGAAGAAGCAAAACCAAAGAATTTGAAATTTGGTGGGGATCCCAATTGCCCTGCTCCCTCCCTCCATCCCTCCCTCCCTCCTGCCTCCCCACCTCCCAATTGCCGGTTTGCAGATCCACAACCACCAGAGTTACTCTGGGAACCTTGGCCGGTTCCTCACGTGCAGAACAGTGGGGCTATTTGACTATGGGGGCATCGCAACAACGCCCGAATCTGTCCTGGCCCACCACGCACTTCCCACCAGTAGTCATTGGATCTCCGTCGGGGTCTCGGAGCCCTGGCCAAAGGGTCTGAAGGCTGTCACCACCCCCCACCCCCTACCCCGCTCCCCAACTGTGGAACTTACCGTGCCGAATTGTGCAGCGTTCCTCTTCCCTCCCTGCCGCCATCTCGAGGGGGGTGGGGGGTTGCGGGGCGGGGGGGGGCAGTGGACAGCATTTACCCAGGAATGTGCTAAAAATCCTTTGCGCCGAGTGAGCTAATGGGAGAACAATTTTTCCTATGAGTGGAGGAAACCTCGCATTTTATTTCAATTTTTTTTAATTTAACATCCAGCAATTATTTTAAAAGCGAAAGAGCCAATTATAAAGTGGCAGGCGCAATCACTCTTTCCCTGCTGCCCCTGCTGCCTTGCTCCGCTGGGAGCTTGGGAACTGTCCCAGTTTGCTCAGCTTGTCGCCGTGGAGGAGCTCAAGGTCCCCCCCACCCCCCCTTGGTTGAATAGCCCTGGAACGCTGAGGGAAGGGGATTTGGGAACTTCTCCCACCTGTGAGTGTCTGGCCCTTCCTGCCCCCCCAGCAACAGCAACCTGCACTTAGCCTGTGCATTCAACACAAAAGAACATCCCGGGGTGCTTCACAGAGGTGGAGGTGGGAGTGGGAATACACAGGATTACATGGGATATACAGCTCAGAAACAGGCCATTCGGCCCAACCAGTCCATGCCGGCATTTATGCTCCACTCGAGCCTCCTCCCGTCTTTCCTCATCTAGATCTATCCGCGTAACTCTCTATTCCCTTCTTCCTCATATGCTTGTCTAGCCTCCCCTTAAATGCATCTATACTATTCGCTTCAACCACTCCCTGTGGTAGCGAGTTCCACATTCTCACCACTCTCTGGGTAAAGAACGCAGAGGTGACCAATGGGTTGAGCTTTGAGGAGGATTATGAAGGGGGGGTGGGAGGGTTAAAGGGGGTTTAGGGAGATTATTGAGAGAGCAGGGTTTGTGAGGGCTGAAAGGCCCTTGTCCAGCCTAGTGGAGCCAAGGCTAGGGGGAGGGACGATGAAGAGTAGGAGCAGAAATAACAACAGAAAACGCTGGAAAAACTCAGCAGGCCAGGGCAACATCCGTGGAGAGAGAAACAGAGTTAACGCTTCAGGTCGAAGACCCTTCGTCAGAACTGAGAAAAAAGCAGGAAATGAAACCGATTAAAAAGGCCAGTTTGGGGGCTGGGAAATGGGGGAGGGGGTGAAAGAACAAAAGGGAAGGTCAGTGAGAGGTGAAGAGACATTAAGAGATATTCAAGGCGAGACGAGATGGTAATAGGACAGGTAAAGAGACAAAGGATGGCTCTAGATGAAGTGTGAAATGCGCTGGCAGAGTGAGAGACCGCTGCCATGTGGGAGAGAGGAAAAGGAAAAGGCACAAACCAAAAGTGTGGATAAAAAATATATAAAAATATAATAGGGGCCGAGGTTATGATCTGAAATTGTTGAACTCGATATTGAGCCCGGAAGGCTGTAAAGTGCCTAATCGGAAGATGAGGTGCTGATCCTCGAGAGTAGGAGCAGGGTCAGACGAGTGGAGGGTGTGAGCTGGGAAGACTTTGAAGGGGCATGACTGAGAGTTTCAGCAGTACTGGGAGGGGGTAAGATACGGATGGATGTGGGCGATGGCACAGAGGTGGAAATAGGCCATCTGGTATCTCATGGGTAAAAGTAAAGAAAGACTTGCATTAATACAGTACCTTTCAGATCTCAGGACATCCCAAAGTGCTTTATAGCCAATGAAATACTTTTTGAAGTGTAGTCACTGTTGTAATGTAGGAAACGCGGCAGCCAATTTGCACACAGCAAGCTCCCACAAACAGCAATGTGATAAATGATCAGATGATCTGTTTTCTTAATGATGTTGATTGAGGGAGTAATATTGGCCTCAGGGTATCAGGGAGAACTCCCCCGCTCTCCTTCGAAATAATGGCCATGGGATCTTTTACATCCACCTGAGAGAGCAGACGGGGCCTCGGTTTAATGTCTCATCCGAAAGATGGCACCTCCGACAGTGCAGCACTCCCTCAGCACTGCACTGGGAGTGTCAGCCTAGATTTATGTGCTCAAGTCTCTGGAGTGGGGACTTGAACCCACAACCTTCTGACTCAGAGGCGAGTATGCTACTCACTGAGCCACTAAGTACAATAAGCCCCCCCCGTGCACTGTGAACTCCCCAAGGCCCAGATCGCAGTTGAGGCTGGGAGTTAATCTGGAGTCTCCTGGTAGCTTTCCCGATGACCTACTGGATAAAAGACGCCCCTCGGTGCACCGCTGTGCCATACAGACCGAAGGCCTTGGGTTTGAGTTCTGGTCTGCGCTGAGCTGTCCAGTCTCACCCAAGGCAACACTTGGAGCACAATGGTTGTTCTCGGTATCCCAGGGCTACGAGGGAGCAAAAAATCAGCCAAGGGCTCCCGGTCTCAATCGCTCATCCCGCTGGAACGTGCAAGCCCCTGGACTTTCGGGGTGAGGACCGGATCGGACGGGGCTGTGACTCCCACCACAGTCGAGCAGCCCGTCGACATTCGCTGCCTCGCAATTGGACGAGCTACCGCATAGGGCCCAGCCCATTAAGATCTGTACCCCGGCACCTTCAGGAGAGAGAATTAGTTGGAAAATAATCATAGGAGCATCGGAACAGGAGGAGGCCATTCAGCCCCTCGAGCCTGTTCCGCCATTCAAGGAGATCATGGCTGATCTGCGACCTAACTCCACACACCTGCCTTTGCCCCATATCCCTTAATACCTTTGGTTAACAGAAATCTATCAATCTCAGATTTAAAATTAACAATTGACCTGGCATCAATTGCCATTTGCTGAAGAGAGTTCCAAACTTCTACCACCCTTTGCGGGTAGAAGTGTTTCCAAACTTCACTCCTGAAAGGCCTGGCTCCAATTCTATATAATAATCCAGCTACAATCTCAGTTATTGGCACGCGGGTGTTTGCGAAGTGTGGCGACTGTGTGCCACCCGCTCTTCCCTGTGCCAGGGACCGTCACGCCAGCCCCCAGGTGGTGGTCTGATGGGCGACTGGGGGAGGGGGTGTTGTCAGCTTTATACTGGCAACTGAAGCCAACCCAGCACCTTGGCGGGCAGCAGAACACTAAGAACATAGGAATTTCGAGATGAAGTAAGACCAAGGTCCATCTAGCTCCCCTTCTACCATCCTGGTAGTCGCACGACGCAACGATAATGGAGTTGCTGACTAAGCATGGCAATCGATCTTTATCAATTCATGAGGTGAGGAAACCCCCAGTGGTGGAGAGCTTTGGGGAACCAGAGGTCCAAACTCACCTATTCTTCCTGAGCCACACTGCACTCCCCACACGCCATCTCTCGAATTACTCATGTACTGGATCCCATCATGTTGTTTTCTGGACCAAATCTCTCTAATTTGAATGAATCGACACTACCTGCTTCCACCGTCCCCCCCCCCCCTGGGGAGCCTGTTCCATAGATTGACCACTGGCCCACTGAAATATTCTTTCCGCAGATCAGTTGTGAAGTGCCACCCGCCCACTCCGCTGGCCCACTCCCGCCGCACGCTGGAAGCGTCGCTTGCGTCCGCGCGGCACTGCCCGCCGGGGACCGGCTTGAATGCTTGGTCCTCCCCCCCCGAGATTTGGAGCACAGCCAGTACCACCCTCGCCCTGCCTTTGACACCATTGGTGCAAGTCATCAG
Organism: Somniosus microcephalus; assembly: GCF_052327205.1. NCBI lineage: Eukaryota > Metazoa > Chordata > Chondrichthyes > Squaliformes > Somniosidae > Somniosus > Somniosus microcephalus. Next base: position 34,015,759 of record NC_141014.1, on the reverse strand, counting down.
CGTTGAGCAATGCAACCCAGGGACTTGGAGCATTAGATAGCCAGGAGTCATACCTCTGTGAGCGAGGAGGAGTGTCTTTAGTAACTCCCCTGAGAGGTCCGTCGCCCAGCCCTCCAGTACTGTGCACAACCCCTCCTTCCAGAATAGGAACAGCAGGAGGCCATTCAGCCCCTCGAGCCTGTCCCGCTATTCGATTAGATCACGGCCGATCTGTATCGTAACTCCATCTACCCGCCTTGGTTCCGTAGCCCTTGATACCCTTGCCTAACCAAAACCTATCAATCTCAGTATTGATATTTTCAATTCACTCCCTCCCAGCCTCAACAGCTTTTTTGGGGGGGAGAGTTCCAGATTTCCTCTACCCTTTGTGTGAAGAAGTGCTTCCTGACATCGCCACTGAACGGCCTGGCTCTAATTTTAAGGTTACACCCCCCTTGTTCTGGATTCCCCCACCAGAGGAAATAGTTTCTCTCTATCCACCCTATCAACTCCTTTTGATCAGTTCTGGTCATGACATTACAGGAAGGATGTGATTGCACTGGAGAGGGTACAGAGGAGATTTACAAGGATGTTGCCAGGACTGGGGAATTTTAGCTATGAGGAAAGATTGGAGAGGCTGGGGCTGTTTTCTTCGGAACAGAGGAGGCTGAGGGGAGACCTAATTGAGGTGTATAAAATTATGAGGGGCCTAGATAGAGTGGATAGGAAGGACCTATTTCCCCTAGCAGAGGAGTCGATAACCAGGGGCATAGATTTAAAGTAATAGGTAGAAGGATTAGAGGGGAGTTGAGGAGAACTTTTTTCACCCAGAGGGTGGGTGGGGGTCTGGAACTCACTGCCTGAAAGGGTGGTAGAGGCAGAAACCCTCATCACATTTAAAAAGTACTTGGATGTGCACTTGAAGTGCCGTAACCCACAGGGCCATGGACCAAGAGCTGGAAAGTGGGATTAGGCTGGATAGCTCTTTGTCGCCTGGCGCGGACGCGATGGGCCGAATGGCCTCCTTCTGTGCCGTAAATTTCTATGATCATCTTAAACACCTCAATTACATCACCCCTTAAGGAAGAACCCTGTTATTTGCCAAAGAAATGTGGGTACAAAGGAAAGCGTCTGGGAATCTGAATTTTGCGCCCCTTCTGAAGGGAAATGTTCAAGGATTTCAGGCGCTGGTTGGATGCTTCTGACTCGGATGTTGGATTGGAAGATCCCAACACAGCAGCAGCAAGATGAGGTGCTGAAGCTATCAGAGAAGCTACAGAATCCACCAAGCTTCCTCACGCCAGAAAGGCCTCATCACTGCCAGAGCTTGAAGTGGGGCGAAAGTGAGGAGTGTTCTCTCCTTTGTGCTGCTCTCTCAAGTCCACCCTTCCCTACGGCAAGAGTGTCGAGTTTCTCATTTGGGTGGTGGGTAGTGTTGTTCCTTGCTTTCTTTGTCGGTGAAGATGACGCCCGACCAGTAGCTGCCGTCCGATACCTCACCCAAGCAGCCTGAACAGTGAGCGGCAGCGGGCTACGGCACCAGGGAGGCTGCCACAGTCAAGGCCAATCCTGTCCTCACCCGATGGGAACTATTCTGCTCTTTGCAGCGGTGGGGGGGGGGGGGGGGCGGTTAGTGGGAGGGGGCGATCACTGGCTATTAATCAGGAGTTGGGGCCTTGGTTGATTTTTGTGTCCTCCCCTCCTTAGCTCAGGAGCACCGACGCCAATTGTAGTGCCCCAGCCAAGATCAACAAACTCAAAGGCGGAACTTAACGGCCTTTGCTACTGCTCTTAGTCAATCTCCCAGTCATTGCATACGAGAAGTTTAATCCAACGAGAGAGATGGGGCCCAGGGTAGGCAGACTGAATTCCATCCCCATTTCAAAGTCAGGCATTCGGTCCTTACGCTTATATTCCATTATAAATTCTAGTGTCCACGTTTAGAATGGAAACTGTCTATGTAAACACGTCACACTGTAATTACACCCTCCCACCAGTGGTGGCACTGCTGGCGGAGAGTGTAATTACAGTGTGACAAGTTTAGATTGTCATTTTCCATTTTAAATATAGACATAGGAATTTATAATGGAGAAAAAGTTAATAGGAAAATTGTGCGACGTAAGATTTTTAATTATATATAGATTTAGCGCATATTCATCTGTGTTCAGCAGGGAAGAGTACAAATCTTTGTTGTGTTTTGCCACAGACCCCTGCCATTTTTCTCACTTTTGTTCTGTGCACTGGAAAATAGAAAGGCAAGGGGTTTGCAAGAAAGAGTTTCTGCTTGCGAGTTGAAATGGGACTTTGCCACTCTGAGAAAAAGAACTGACTTGCTTTTATACAGGCCTCAAAACGTCTCAAAGCGCTTCACAACCAACAAAGTACGTTTTGAAGTGTAGCCCTACAACCCTCCAAGATCGCTGCGCTCTTCCAACACTAGCCTCTTGCCCAGCCTCGATTTCATTCGGATGCCAGCCTCCCTCTGGGACCTCACCCAAGTGACCAAACAAAATTTGACACTGAGCCACCAAAGAATATATTGGGACAGGTGACCAAAAGCTTGGTCAAAGAGATTTTAAGGAGCGTCTTAAAGGAGGAGAAAGAGGCGGGGAGGTTTAGGGAGGGAATTCCAGAGCTTAGGGCCCTGTCAGCTGAAGGCACGGCAGATGCGTGAGACTGATACCTGGGATGGCAGGGATGACGTATGAAGAGAGATTGGGTCGATTGGGCTTATACTCGCTGGAGTTTAGAAGAATGAGAGGGGATCTCATTGAAACTTATAAAATTCTAACAGGACTAGACAAACTAGATGCAGGAAGGATGTTCCCGATGGTCGGGGAGTCCAGAACCAGGGGTCACAGTCTAAGGATAAGGGGTAAGCCATTTAGGACAGAGATGAGGAGGAATTTCTTCACCCAGAGAGTGGTGAACCTGTGGAATTCTCTACCACAGAAGACAGTTGAGGCCAAATCATTAAATATATTCAAGAAGGAGTTAGATATAGTTCTTAAGGCTAAAGGGATCAAGGGATATGGGGAGAAGGCAGGAACAGGGTACTGAATTTGGATGATCAGCCATGATCTCATTGAATGGCGGAGCAGGCTTGAAGGGCCGAATGGCCTGCTCCTGCTCCTATCTTCTATGTTTCTATGTCACACCGTCACCCCCAAGTTCCCCTCAAAGTCACACACCATCCCAACTTGGACATATATCGGCCGTTCCTTCATTGTCGCTGGGTCAAAATCCTGGTACTCCCCGCCTAACAGCATTCACCGCACCGACTGCAGCGGTTCAAGAAGGCGGCTCACCACCACCTTCTCGAGGGCAACCTGGGATGGACAACAAATGCTGGCGGGGTGCACATCCCCAAGAACGAATAGCAAAAACAAATTCACCGTCTAAAACTGCACGTCAAGCATGGTCACTTGGGTGAGGTGCCAGAGGGAGGTTGGCATCTGTGGAAACGAACCCTAGCATGAGTCAGGAGAAGGGGAGAGAAAAGCGACGAGGGGGAAAAAAAAAGTCACGTCAGTGAACAAAAAAATGCTCAGGATCCCAAAGTGCCATCGGTTAACCCCGTTTATTTTTAATTAATAATTTGACGTAATAAAACTCACTATGCACTTGGTTTGAGTATAAAGCAAGGCTTTAATCAACTTGTTTCAAAACATGGAGGTCTAGTTGTACTTCACTAGTTCCTTGTCTTACAAAATGTCCCTGGCAAGCTGGGCCCACGCCTGAGTATTTATACTCCTTGGACGGCGCCACCCGCTGGCCGTCCAGTGTTATTTCATGAGTCTTTCTTCATGGATCATAAGATTCATAACATAATTAGTGACCAGTATTTAGCAGCACCTCTCGCAGTTGAACTAGAACCTGTATCAGGGCACCGTTCAGTACAGAAGCTGTTCAGTTTGCGACTTGACCCCATCTTAAGGGAGACTGTCGCAGTTCAGAGCGGGGCGGTGAGGGGAGCATAATTTGAATTTAACCCTTAGATTGTCAGATGGGCAATTCCATGGAATTCTATGCTCTTTGCATTGGCCACTTCTTGAATTCAACTGGCAGTACGATATTGAAGAGACCCTTTCACAGTGAAACAGCGCTGAGATACCAGGACTAGCTTTATTACAGTAATATTAATGGTATCTATTGCTGAATGTATAATTGAACCAATTTTAAATGCCTCTTTGCCAAGTCTTCTCTGTTCTCCTCTACACTCACGCCCCAATTTTAGCTTTGGTTGCAAGTTGCTGACTGATCTCCCAAACCATCGCACGTGGTAAAGTCTACCGAGTCTTTGTTTGAGACAACAGGCGGGTTATACCGTGCAATATACTGTGTATTATTCTGCTGCTGAGGTGGGACTGTGTTTAAAGTGACATCAAGGCTATTAAGTAAGCACAACCCAAGGTCAGTCAGAGTTTAATTGCTGCAAGGTGAACTAAGTTTGCGTACTCGGGTGCTTGTAAATTTCAGGCTGCAAGTCAGGAAGTAAACAGGAAATGACTGACTTTATTCCTGTGTTTTGATACTTGACAGGAGTGTGAAGGGCAGTCCTGTATATATGTTAGATTATTTATATATATAATAGATTATTGTGCATTAGTTTTAAGTATAAGTAATGAGCCTACTTGTTTCTCAGTACCTTTACCATCCTGCCATCCCTAATCACCTTGCTCTTTCCCGCTCTGCCTTTAAAAACCTCCTCAAAACTTCTCTCTATGGCCATTCAGTTCTTTCAGATCCTCTACTTTTTTGCCCGTCTCTCTCCGAAATCCTCTACCATTCTGTCTGCCTCTCCTGACTCGACTGCCCCAGCACTGACTGTGTCACTAACAGGACTGACTATTGCAGCACTGTCTAGCCGTGCGACATGTGAATGGCGATCTTGTCTGTTGTGCGTACGGGAGTTGGAATTTACTGTGTAGAGGGATCTTGTCCCTTGTGTGCGGGGGCTTGCGTTTCTGCTTAATCCTATCCGCGCCCCCCTCCCCAACGTCCCTATCCTAAGGGACCATCCATAATTGCCACAGACGGTTTTGCTCTTCCTCTTCCCCGCCCATCCCTCTTCCTCAAAGATCTTGTAGAATCACTGAGGGGCTTACAACAAAATGCCTGTAGAATTTGTACCCCCCTTCTTTTATGTTTTTGAAGGGTTTGTTTAAGATCAGCGCTGTGCCGGTCATGTGGTGACCAGACACTCGACCACGGGTTAGATTCTCTCCACACCTCAATCTTCTACTCTCTGGTCTTCGTTGCCTCCAGACTTGACTATTCCAACGTTCTTCTGGCCAGCCTCCCATCTCCCACCCTACATAAACCTGTGCTCATCCAAAACTCTGCTGCCTAACTCGCACCAAAACCATTCATCCATCACCCCTGTGCTCGCTGATCTACAATGGCTCCCAGTCCAGCAACGCCTCAGTTTAAAAATTCTCATCCTTGTGTTCAAAGCCCTCCATGGCCTCGCCCCTCCCTATCAATGTAACCTCCTCCTCCGAGATCTCTGCGCTCCTCTAATTCTGGCCTCCTGCGCATCCCGATTTTAATCGCTCCACCATTGGCGGCCGTGCCTTCAGCTGCCTAGGCCCTAAGCTCTGGAATTCCCTCCCTAAACCTCTCCGCCTCTCTATCTCTCTCTCCTCCTTTAAGACGCTCCTTAAAACCTACCTTTGACCAGGAACATAAGAACATAAGAAATAGGAGCAGGAGTCAGCCACACAGCCCCTCGAGCCTACTCCTCCATTCAATAAGATCACGGCTGATCATCGACCTCAACTCCACTTTCCCGCTCGATCTCCATATTCCTTGATTCCCCTAGAGTCCAAAAATCTATCGATCTCAGTCTTGAATATACTCAACGATTCAGCCTCCACAACCCTCTGGGGCAGAGAATTCCAAAGATTCACCACCCTCTGAGTGAAGAGATTTCTCCTCATCTCAGTCCTGAATGGCCGACCCCTTATCCTGAGATTGTGACCCCTGGTTCTAGATGCTACAGCCAAGCTTTTGGTCACCTGTCCCAATGTCTCCTTTTCTGACTGGGTGTCAAATTTTGTTTGATAACGCTCCTGTGAAGAGTCTTGAGACGTTTTACTATGTTCAAGGTGCTATACAAATGCAACTTGCTGCTGTTGTTTTTGAGGCTAAGCCAGGATGCCAGCTACTGCCCCTTTTGGGGGGGGGCGGGGGCGGGAGTGAGTGAAAGTAGGGTTTTACCACCTTGATGGATGCCTGTCCTTTCTTACAGTTGGTATCTTATGCAAGTCTAAGATTGGACAGGGTGATGGGATAGTAGTGGAACCGGGGCCTAGCATCAGGCTTTAAGTTTGGAGATTTGCTTTCCGACTGATAGAATTTTGATTGAAAATTCAAATAATTTGACGACCAGCATCAGGAGACCCTGAGCGATTGTGGGGGCGGGGGGGGGGTGCGGAAATGGTCTTAAGAAACAGAAATAGGAGCAGGAGTCGGCCATTCGGCCCCTCGAGCCTGCTCCGCCATTCAGTATCATTCAGATCATGGCTGATCTTCGACCTCAACTCCACTTTCCTGTCCGATCCCCATGTCCCTTGGTTCCATTAGAGTCCAAAAATCTATCGATCTCAGCCTTGAATATACTCAACGACTGAGCATCCGCAGCCCCCTGGGAGTTAAGAGTTCTGTTTTCAAAATCGAAATTTAGGTTTTTAGCTCAATTTTTGGGAAATTTCAAAAAAAAAGTCTATCCAACAGAAAGCAGACGGGGGAAGCGAGGCGAGTGGGGGGCCGGGTGGGTGCAGTGCGGGTGGAGGTAAACCTGATTCCCCGCCCTTGCTGCCTTTGAAACCCGGTGATCGGAGGCCAGGCAGAGGCCTGGGATTAGGGATCCTGCCTGGGGAATGAGGCAGGAGCGGATAGAAGTAAATTGGAAAAAGAATAAATTGCTTTCTGGAAGAGCTGTAATAACACCTGTGTCTTTTTTTTTTCTCCTTACCCAGTGACTACATCATCAAAGAAAAAACAGTACTACTGCAGAAAAAAGACAGCGAGGGATTCGGGTTTGTGCTTCGAGGGGCTAAAGGTGAGCTTCCTCAGTGCGAGATATTGTGTACGGTTGGCAGCGTGAGGGGGAACGCCCCCATTGTGAGCAGGGCTGATCTCCAGGCCTACCTTTGGTCTGGAGCAGTTGCTGTCGGGATGGACAATATCACTGATCAGTGGGACGGATGTAGCATCATAGAATGATACAGCAAGGGAGGGAGGCCATTCGGCCCGTCGTGTCTGTGCCGGCTCTTTGAAAAGAGCTGTCCAATTAGTCCCGCTCCCCGTCGCCCTGCAATTTTTTTTTCCTTTTCATGTATTTATCCAATTCCCTTTTGAAAGTTACTATTGAATCTGCTCCCACCGCCCTTTCAGGCAGCGCGTTCCAGATCGCAACAACTCGCTGCGTAAAAAATGTTTTCCTCATGTTGCCTCTGCTTATGTTGCCAGTCACCTTAAATCCGACTCTTCTGCCACCGGAAACAGTTTCTCCTTATTTACCCGTCATGATTTTCTATCAAATCTCCCCTTCCACCTTCTCTGCCCTACGGAGAAAAATCTCAGCTTCTCCAGTCTCTCCACGTAACTGAAGTCCTCCCAGCTTCTCCAGTCTCTGAAGTCCCTCATCCCTGGCACCATTCTGGTAAATCTCCCCTGCACCCTCGCCAAGGCCTTGACATCCTTCCTAAGGCTTGGGTCTCTTTTTCTCTCCTGAAAACAGAAGGCTGAGGGGTGACCTAATAGAGGTCTTTAAAATTAGGAAAGGTTTTGATAGAGTGGATACAGGGAGAGTGTTTCCACTTGTGGGGAAGAGCAAAACCAGAGGCCATCAATATAAGATAGTCACCAAGAAATCCAATAGGGAATTCAGGAGAAACTTCTTTACCCAGTGAGTGGTGAGAATGTGGAACTCGCTACCACAGGGAGTGGTTGAAGCGAATAGTATAGACGCATTTAAGGGGAGGCTGGACAAGCATATGAGGGAGAAGGGAATAGAGGGTTACGCTGATAGATTTAGATGAGGAAAGACGGGAGGAGGCTCGAGTGGAGCATAAACGCCGGCATGGACTGGCTGGGCCAATTGGCCGGTTTCCGTGCTGTATATCCTGTGTAATGCCACCCCGGGAGCGCGTGGGCGAATGAGTGAAGTTGTGCGACCTTCTCCTCTGGCTTTAGGCCAGGCTGCCACTGCCTTCTGTGCCCAGGTGGTGGTTGAGTGGCCACAATTCTGTTGAAGTGCAATAAAAATATTGCGAAGACATGCAGTGAAGTTACTAGAGTGTGAAGGGAAGGAGCCAAGCGCTGTTTGCTGCTAGCCTGTTTGTCTCCTGTCTGTTGCCGAAGAGCGCGGGCTCGTGTGTATTTATAAAGGCTGCATAGACATTTCCCCGGCCGTTCAGCCACTTACACTGATTTTACTCCACTGCCTGCTCCGATGGGGATGCAAATAAGCAAACCAGGAAACTTGTGTGTAACTCCATCTAGAGGCCACTGGCGAGCGCACCATTTTGTTTCCCAAAGGGCCACAGGCCCGAATTGGCAATGTCTCTCAGAGAGGTCACAAGATGGTTGTTGGGGCAAGTTAGAAGGAGTTTTACTCTAGGTCCAACTGTACGTGAAGAGTGCTTGGTTAGAAAATGTGGAGGGAGCGTCACTCTGTATCTAACCCGTGCTGTACCTGTCCTGGGAGCGTTTGATGGAACAGTGTAGAGGGAGCTTTACTCTGTATCTAACCCGTGCTGTACCTGTCCTGGGGGTGTTTGATGGGGACAGTGTAGAGGGAGCTTTACTCTGTATCTAACCTGTGCTGTACCTGCCCTGGGAGTGTTTGATGGGACAGTGTAGAGGGAGCTTTACTCTGTATCTAACCCCGTGCTGTACCTGCCCTGGGAGTGTTTGATGGGGACAGTGTAGAGGGAGCTTTACTCTGTATCTAACCCCGTGCTGTACCTGCCCTGGGGGTGTTTGATGGGACAGTGTAGAGGGAGCTTTACTCTGTATCTAACCCGTGCTGTACTTGTCCTGGGGGTGTTTGACGGGGACAGTGTAGAGGGAGCTTTACTCTGTATCTAACTCCGTGCTGTACCTGCCCTGGGGGTGTTTGATGGGACAGTGTAGAGGGAGCTTTACTCTGTATCTAACCCGTGCTGTACCTGCCCTGGGAGTGTTTGATGGGACAGTGTAGAGGGAGCTTTATTCTGTCTCTAACCCGTGCTGTACCTGCCCTGGGAGTGTTTGATGGGACAGTGTAGAGGGAGCTTTACTCTGTATCTAACCCGTGCTGTACCTGCCCTGGGAGTGTTTGATGGGACAGTGTAGAGGGAGCTTTACTCTGTATCTAACCCCGTGCTGTACCTGCCCTGGGAGTGTTTGATGGGGACAGTGTAGAGGGAGCTTTACTCTGTATCTAACCCCGTGCTGTACCTGCCCTGGGGGTGTTTGATGGGACAGTGTAGAGGGAGCTTTACTCTGTATCTAACCCGTGCAGTGCCTGCCCTGGGAGTGTTTGGTGGGACAGTGTAGAGGGAGCTTTACTCTGTATCTAACCTGTGCTGTACCTGCCCTGGGAGTGTTTGATGGGACAGTGTAGAGGGAGCTTTACTCTGTATCTAACCTGTGCTGTACCTGCCCTGGGAGTGTTTGATGGGACAGTGTAGAGGGAGCTTTACTCTGTATCTAACCCGTGCTGTACCTGCCCTGGGAGTGTTTGATGGGACAGTGTAGAGGGCGCTTTACTCTGTATCTAACCCGTGCTGTACCTGCCCTGGGAGTGTTTGATGGGGCAGTGTAGAGGGAGCTTTACTCTGTATCTAACCCCTGCTGTACTTGACCTGGAAGTGTTTGCTGATATCTAAAATGGAAAGTGTTCCATTCTATTTCCCAGAGCTAACATTACTCAGGTTGAGAACAAAATGCTAAAAATAAGAAAGATTCTCAAAATAGTGACAACAGCCCCAGCTACCTCAAAGCCAAAGTGTGCAGCGGTTGAGGGCAGCCCAGTTATCTCCCTCTGTTTTCAAGAATTGATCTATTGGAAAAGCTCAGTTCTTGGGCAGAAACAGATGTAGATCAGCCTTCCCGGGTAAAATGACCCTTGCTGCCTGAGCTCCAGTTCCTCCCACCCCCACAGCCCACCACTGCCCCCGATGCTGTGGAAGCAATGGAGGTTGTCCCTTGCGGAACGTGATTGATTGAGCTCGATGTCCGTGTACTTACAGCCCAGACGCCCATCGAGGAGTTCACGCCGACCCCGGCCTTCCCCGCACTTCAGTACCTTGAGTCAGTGGACGAGGGCGGAGTGGCATGGAGAGCGGGACTGCGGATGGGGGACTTCCTGATCGAGGTTAGTGTTCGGATCCTTCCTTCACCGAATGCGCACGGTTCCTTCATTATTGACCGGGTCGAGAGTTGAGCGGTTGCTGTAACGCTGCATGGCTACAGGTAGCAGGAGGGAGTGAATTTCGGTTTGAGAATTCGTTTTTTTTCGGGGGGGCTAAATTTGGGCCTGTTCTTTTTTTAAAAGGGGGATTCAGAAAAGATTCTGCCCTCAACTCCAAGCCAACAACCAGGGTTCAGAATTACCCGCAGTCTTTGTGGCAGTTTTAATGTGCTACTTTCCTTGAGTACGGTAGTGGTTATGTTACCGGACGAGTAGTACAGAGGCCTGGGCTGATAATCCAGAGATTAGGCCGCAGTTTAGCGTTCGGTGTCGGGATGGGTGCGTGTCAGCTGGTTTACGGGTTCCGGTCCCACCCCCAGCTGCCTCCACTCCACAGACGTGATTTTCCCTTGATTGGCCAATTAACAGAAATGATGATGTCATTTGATGACGCGTCATCTGCTGGTTTCTTTAAAGGGACCACGCACAATTTTATTTCTCAGTTGCTTTCTCAGTGTTTGACAGCATTGAGGTTGCTGAAAACACTGACAATCACTGCACAAAGGTGAACTCTTGCACCCAGGCTCTCCAATGACTCCCTCCATAGGCTGGAATAGATGGCAGCTGCAGGTGAGGTGACGGAAGTGATCTGTCTCTGGTGAGAGAGGTTCTCTCAATGAGGTGGTACTGGACATACAGTTGGATTTTAAAACTTTTAAGCTAAAGAAATCTGTAAATGTATTAAAAATGCAGTAACCAACATTTTCTTTGCTCTGAAACTCACCATGTGCGACATTGCATCCTTCGCACCACTTCTGCAGCTGTCATCATTCCACAAACATTACACCAGACTCACAATACGCCGCACTTACCTGGCATGGTGTCCGGACATCGGGGAAACCCGACCCAGAAGCGGGAAAATCGAAAAAAACAGGCTGAAAACTGCTGACAAGTACCTGTTAATCGGCAGGTAATTGCCTTTAATCCGTTTCCCGCCGCCAGGTGTCGGGTCCATTCGCAAATCGGGGACCCGGCACTTGAGAAAGCTGTTTGGAGGCGGGTTGACGGCGGGTTCGGGACCCGCCGTCAGTCAATAGCACTTTAACCTCTGACCCGCCTCTCTGAGCGCCGTCAAAATCGCGGCCTAGACATGAGCTCGTATCCCAACAAGGCAGTTTGAGAAACTTGGAAATATGAAAAAAAAGAGCTGGTATCGGGAAAAGTGACCATGAAGTTCTTGGATTGTCCCGACGTTCTGGTTCACTAATGTCGTCCTTTTAGGGAAAGAAAGCCTGGCCTACCGCATGACTCCAGTCCCACACCGACGTAGTCGACTCAACTGCCCTCCTGAAGTGGTCGAGCGAGCCACTCAGAGCACGACAAAGAATACTACACGGACTGCAGCAGGTCAAGAAGGAAATCTGCTGCCGCCTTCTCGGGGCAACTAAATGGGCAATGAATGTCGCCCCTGCCACATCCTGAGAACTTAGTTTAGTGGTTATCCTACTGTTAATTTGTGGGCTGGTGCCAGGGCAAAAAAAAATGGCAGTGAAACTGGATTAAAAGCCCAACTGGTTTCACTAATGTTCGTTGGGGAAGGGAACCAGACCCCCCCATCTACACTGAGTGGCTGACAATCCATGATACTCAGTTATAACATCAGTTGAGACGAGGGGTGCAATAACCACATGGGTTAGCCCACATCTCGAGGATTTGGAAATGACGGCATGACCAGGGAGTGGACAAGATTGTGTGCAGGTCATGGGTCGTCTCCAATGCAGCTTGGCCAACATGTCAGCCGTGGCTCCGTGGGCAGCACACTCTCTCGCCTCTGAGTCAGGAGGTCGTGGGTTCATAGTCCCGCCCCAGAGACTTGAGCACAAAATCCAGGCTGACACTCCCGGTGCCGTACTGAGGGAGTGCAGCACTGTTGGAGGTGCCGTCTTTCTGATGAGACATTAAACTCTCGGGTGGATGTAAAAGATCCCGCGGCACTATTTTGAAGAAGAGCTGGGGAGTTATCCCCGGTGTCCTGGCCAATATTTATCCCTCAATCAACATCACTAAAACAAACAGATTATCTGGTCATTATCACCTTGCTGTTTGTGGGAGCTTGCTGTGCACAAATTCGCTGCCGCGTTTCCCACATTACAACAGTGACTACACTTCAGAAGTACTTCATTGGCTGTAAAGCACTTTGGGACGTCCTGAGGTCGTGCAAGCTGCTATATAAATGCAAGTCTTTCTTTCTTTAACATCTTTCAAAACATGCAAGAGGCTGAAAATAGCTCATTTTAATGGTTGGGGAGGAGTTCATGTTTGGGGCCGTAGGGTGAAAGGTGGGTGTCGGCAGAATGAAGGCTGTGTTCAGGGTCAGTGGTGTCAAGATGACAGCATGAAAGATTTGGCATGGTCGAGTGAAGACGATGGACAATGTTTGGGAGCAGCCCGGTGGCGGTTGGTGGGATGAGTTAGAGGTTGATGTAGGGATGGTGCACGGGCACATTGAGACCGTGTCTGTGCGCAAGTGCCTCGTGAACGTAACCCTCCAATTCTGTTAAGACCCTCGCCCTTCAGTTCTTGGGCAGAAGTAGACCTCGGTCTGGCAGAGCCTAACTGGAGCCTTCCCTGGCCAAAATCTCATCACTGGCCCTTGAGACGTTAAACCGAGGCCCCGTTTGCCCACTCGGGTGGATGTTGAGGATCCCACGGCACTATTGGAAGGGGAGTTCTCCCGGTGTCCTGGCCAATATTTATCCCTGAACCGAATCCATCGACACAGATTACCTGGCTCTAACGTCAGTGATGTTTGTGGGATCTTGCTGCGCGCAATTTAGTTGCTGTGCTTGTCGACAGCACAGCAATGCAATGTAAGTAGTTCATTAGCAATGAAACACGTAAGAGGCGTTGCATGAATGCAAATCCTTTCTTTAAATAGTGAAAGGATATTTGCACTGGTCAGTGACTCAGTAACATGGGAGATAAACTCGGGATTAATACACGATGGGGTGGTTAGAAGAAATGTATTCATGCAAAGAATACGGAGCCCGTTACCACAAGGGGCTATTTGAAACCGAGTCCAGCACAATGTGTAAGAGAGAAAATCGAACTCCGGTTTCTACGTAGTCCTGTGCCACCAGTGGTGTCTGGCGCAGCGGGCACAGATCTGGTACTCACGTACATTCTGCCTGCCAATTCATTCCATTAAAATCAATCTGGGACCCTGAGGGAGATGAGGGGAGAAAATAGCCGAGGCCTTAGAAATTATGCATCGGGGCTCTATTGAGTGTGGATGTGTGCAGGAGGTCTGGACAACCGCCAGTGTGGTACTCCTATCTTAAAAAAAAAAAAATGAGTCAGAACTAATCCAGGTAATAGGAACAGGAGGAGGCCATTCAGCCCCTCGAGCCTGTTCCGCCATTCAATGAGATCATGGCTGATCTGTATCTTAACTCCATCTACCCACATTTGCTCCGTATCCCTTAATACCCTTGCCCCACAAAAATATGTCAATCTCCGTTTTGAAATTTTCAATTGACTCCCTTCCAGCCTCAACAGCTTTTTAGGGGAGAGAGTTCCAGATTTCTACGAATACAAAAGCAAAATACTGCGGATGCTGGAAATCTGAAATAAAAACAGAAAATGACGAAGGGTCATCGACCTGAAATGTTAACTCTGTTTCTCTCTCTGCAGATGCTGCCTGACCTGCTGAATATTTCCAGCATTTTCTGTTATTATTCCAGATTTCCACTGCCCCTTTGTGTGAAGAACTGCTTCCTGACATCACCCTTGAACGGCCTGGCTCTTAATTTTAAGGTTACGCCCCCCCCCTTGTTCTGGACTCCCCCCACCAGAGGAAATAGCTTCCCTCTATCTACCCGACCAACTCCATTAAACACCTCGATTAGATCACCCCTGAATCTTCTATACTCGAGGGAAAACAAGCCTAGTTTGTGCAACCTGCTCTTCTAGCTCCGCTGTCGTTCTGGTGCATCTGCGCTGCACCCACTCCAAGGCCAATATACATAGAAACATAGAAGATAGGAGCAGGAGTAGGCCATTTGGCCCCTCGAGCCTGCTCCGCCATTCAATGAGATCATGGCTGATCATCCAAATTCAGTACCCGGTCCCTGCTTTCTCCCCATATCCCTTGAACCCTTTAGCCTTAAGAAATATATCTAACGCCTTCTTGAATATATTTAATAAGTTGGCCTCAACTGCCTTCTGTGGTAGAGAATTCCACAGGTTCACCACTCTCTGGGTGAAGAAATTCCTCCTCATCTCAGTCCTAAGTGGCTTGCCCCTTATCCTTAGACTGTGACCCCTGGTTCTGGACTCCCCGGCCATCGGGAACATCCTTCCTGCATCTAGTCTGTCTAGTCCTGTTAGAATTTTATAAGTTTCAATGAGATCCCCTCTCATTCTTCTAAATTCTAGCGAATATAAGCCTAATCGACCCAATCTCTCCTCATACGTCATTCCTGCCATCCCAGGTATCAGTCTGGTGAATCTTCGCTGCACTCCCTCCATGGCAAGAACATCCTTCCTCAGATAAGGCGACCAAAACTGCACACAATACTCAATATATATACTTCCTGAGGTGCGGTGCCCAGAACTGAGCACAGTACAACAGATGGGGGTCTCGCCAGAACTTTATACAACTGAAGCATAACTTCCACCCCTTTGTATTCTGTAGCTACAGGCCGAAACAGAGATGCTAATATAGACTTTTGCTTAAACTGCCCTATTGCTTTATGGCCACTGCTTAGGCACTCCCTGAAAGAGGGGAGTGGTGAGGATGGAAAGATGGGGGCAGTGGTCTAAATAGGCATAACCCCTCACACATGGGAAGGTTATAAATCTGGGTGAATGTGATTCAATCACCAGTGCCCCTGTGTGCTCGAGCTGGGAGGGAGGGAGAGGAGGAAGAATCCTGTTGCATGGACTCCCTGCATTTACCTGACAGTGATTGCCTTGGGCTGGTATCCTGAACATCGACAGTGCAGCCGGGAGAAATATAGAAGATAGGAGCAGGAGTAGGCCATTCGGCCCCTCGAGCCTGCTCCGCCATTCAATGCGATCATGGCTGATCATCCAAATTCAGTACCCTGTCCCTGCCTTCTCCCCATATCCCTTGATCCCTTTAGCCTTAAGAAATATATCCAACTCCTTCTTGAATATATTTAATGAACTAGCCTCCACCGCCCTCTGTGGTAGAGAATTCCACAGGTTCACCACTCTCTGGGTGAAGAAATTCCTCCTCGTCTCTGCCCTAAATGGCTTACCCCTTATCCTTAGACTGTGACCCCTGGTTCTGGACTCCCCCGCCATCGGGAACATCCTTCCTGCATCTAGTCTGTCCAGGTCTGACAGAATTTTATAGGTTTCGATGAGATCCCCTCTCAATCTTCTAAACTCCAGTGATTATAAGCCCAATCGACCCAATCTCTCCTCATACGTCATTCCTGCCATCCCAGGTATCAGCCTGGTGAATCTTCGCTGCACTCCCTCCATGGCAAGAACATCCTTCCTCAGATAAGGCGACCAAAACTGCACACAATACTCAAGGTGCGGTCTCACCAAGGCCCTGTACAACTGCAGCAGGACATCCTTGTTCCTGTACTCGAACCCTCTTGCTACGAAGGCCAACATACCATTTGCCTTCTTAACCGCCTGCTGCACCTACATGCTTACCTTCAGCGACTGGTGCACAAGGACACCCAGGTCTCGTTGCACTTCCCCTTCTCCCAATCTATTGCCATTCAAATAATAATCTGCCTTCCTGTTTTTGCCACCAAAGTGGATAACCTCGCATTTATTCACATTATACTGCATTTGCCATGTTTCTGCCCAATCATCAGCTCCGGGAGCTCCGACCTTCTCCGCCACAGTCCCCGGAGGAGAGTTTTGCCGACTGTCTCGCACCTCCCTATCTCCTCCAGGCCCACAACCCTCCGAGATCTCTGCACTCCTCCAATTTTGGCCTCTTGTGAATCCCCGATTTCCATCGCTCCACCGTGAGAGGCTGTGCCTGTGCTCAAAGCTCTGGAAATCCCTCCCTAAACCTCTCCGCCTGTCTCTCCTCCTTTAAGACACTCCTTAAAACCTACCTCTTTGACTAAGGTTTTAGTCTCCTGTCCTAATATCTCCTTATGTGGCTCGGTGTCAAATGTTGTTTGCTAATCGCTCCAGTGAAGCACCTTGGGACGTTTTACTACAACAACAACAACAACAACAGCAACTTGCATTTATATAGCGCCTTTGACGCAGGCTCGATTCCCAGTCTGTGCTGAGTCAGCTGATCTCCGCCGGGATGCATTAGGGGAGGTCGCAGTCGGTCTCGGCCTCCCTTCACCTGGGATTGGGCTTTGCTGTGATGCACCCCGCAGGTGAATAGCCCATTGACCGTCTAGGCGCGGGGGGGGGGGGGGCGGTGGTTGTCGGAGTGGTCGCCACCGGCGTCCGCGAAACTGTAGACCAGCGAGCGCCGGGCCGCCTTTGGCAGAGGTGAAGGGAAAACCGCCACCGAGGAAAACGGGTCTTGGTTTCGGGCGAGAAGGAGCATGCTTGCCGAGGGAGCAGGTGGCGTCGGATCGAGCCAGGCTGCCGCGCGGCTCGCTCTTGGGCTCCATCTGTGCGACAAGAGCGTCGGGAAAACTCTGGGTGTGCTCTGCGGTGGTTCAGCTCGCTGTCCCCCGCACCCGCCCTGACTATGAGTAATAACACTCGCGGTGGAGAACCGATGTCGCTCCCTTCTCGCAACTGTTCATTTGGCATATGGCTCACATCAGGGTCTGTTGGAAGTTGGCACTTTTCTGAAATTTTAAGCGATTCTCGTGACAGCTGCACAGAGGAACACTCATCAAGAATGACTGTTTCAGACTCCACTAGAACCCAAGGAATGTTGTGCTGGAAGAGGATTCCTTCATCCCCCTGCTTCCTGTTGCCTCCAGTTTGCCTTCTCTCCCTCCCTCTCCTGACTCTTGCTGGCAGCTGTTTCCACGGCAACCCTTTGGGGCACTTCACCCAGGTTACCATTCTTCTCAAGTGCACGAGATAATTACAGACGAGGAAGGCCGTTCAGCCCATCTTAATTCATCCAGGCCCAGAGATCCTAACATCCATGGCAACACCCAGTGGGTTCATGGGAAGAATCCAGGGCTCTCGCCTTCACTCCTCTATGTGAAAGTTCATTCCATGTGTTGCTTACTCTTTGTGTGAAGAAGAATTTCCTTATATCAGTCCTGCATTTACCTTTTACCAGTTTGGACCCATGTCCTCCAGTCCCACTCTCACAATTTAATTTAAAGTAACATTATGGATTTATCGTTCTCATTACCCCAAACCAATCTTCCCTGCGATTTCTTTCCGCCCTGCGCGGCCCCTTCAAAATAAGAATTAGGAGCGGGAGGAGTCCATTCGGCCCCTCGAGCCTGCTTCGCCATTCAGTAAGATCGTGGCTGATCTTCGACCTCATCTCCACTTTCCTGCACTATCCCCATAATCCCTTGATTCCCTTAATATTCAAAAATCTATCGATCTCAGCCTTGAATATACTCAACGACCGCGCCTCCACAGCCCTCTGGGGTAGAGAATTCCAAAATACCGCGTGTGCACGGTTCTTACATTGAAAAGCCGGTTGCGCGGGTTGGCCGCGCAGCTTAAAGGGGACATTGCCCCCAACGATCTTAACCCTATACAAAATCACAACAACAACAACTTGTATTTATATAGCGCCTTTAACATAGTAAAACGTCCCAAGGCGCTGCACAGGAGTATTTTAAGACTCAAAATTTGACGCCGATCCACATAAGGATAAATTAGGGCAGGCGACCAAAAGCTTGGTCAAAGAGGTAGGTTTTAAGGAGCGTCTTAAAGGAGGAGAGAGAGGTAGCGAGGCGGAGAGGTTTAGAAACATAGAAGATAGGAGCAGGAGTAGGCCATTCGGCCCCTCGAGCCTGCTCCGCCATTCAATGTGATCATGGCTGATCATCCAAATTCAGTACCCGGTCCCTGCCTTCTCCCCATATCCCTTGATCCCTTTTGCCTTAAGAAATATATCCAACTCTTTCTTGAATATATTTAATGAACTAGCCTCCACCGCCCTCTGTGGCAGAGAATTCCACAGGTTCACCACTCTCTGGGTGAAGAAATTCCTCCTCATTTCAGTCCTAAATGGCTTACCCCTTATCCTTAGACTATGACCCCTGGTTCTGGACTCCCCGGCCATCAGAAACATCCTTCCTGCATCTAGTCTGTCCAGACCTGACAGAATTTTATAGGTGCGAGTTAGGACACGGGCAGCTGAGTTTTGGATGACCTGAAGTTTATGTAGGGTGGAATGTGGGAGGCCAGCCAGGAGTGTGTTGGAATAGTCAAGTCTAGAGGTAACAAAGGCATGGATGAGGGTTTCAGCAGCGGATGAGCTGAGGCAAGGGCGGAGACGGGCGATGTGACGGAGGTGGAAGTAGGCGGTCTTTGTTACGCTGTGGATATTCAGCTCATTTCAGGGTCAAATATGACACCAAGGTCGCGGACAGTCTGGTTCAGCCTCAGACAGAGGCACCTCTCGGGTGCTTCCTTTCCTGGTTGAAAAGCACAAGTCTCTCCTGTCTTTCCTTACAAAACCCAGGCCTTTGACACTGGAGATCAGACTTGGTGTGTGTGAGCCTGGACTATTTGACCATGCAGGGCATCGCTGCCAAGCCAAGCCCAGTCCTGCCTGTCGCAGGATATCCAACAGTAGCAGGGACCCTGACTGATTCACCCTCCGACCCCTCTCCCGGGGTGCTGAAACCAACTCTGAGCCTCCTACTGCCACACTAGTCCAGAACCAGGGGTCACAGTCTAAGGATAAGGGGTAAGCCATTTAGGACTGAGATGAGGAGGAATTTCTTCACCCAGAGAGTGGTGAACCTGTGGAATTCTCTACCACAGAAGGCAGTGGAGGCCAATTCATTAAATACATTCAAGAAGGAGTTGGATATATTTCTTAAGGTTAAAGGGATCAAGGGATATGGGGAGAAGGCAGGGACAGGGTACTGAATTTGGATGATCAGCCATGATCGCATTGAATGGCGGAGCAGGCTCGAGGGGCCGAATGGCCTACTCCTGCTCCTATCTTCTATGTTTCTATGATTACTCAATCCACGGTAGAATCAAATCGAAGTCCTTTTGGTCTGTGTGGCTCGGTGTCACACTGGGCAATGGAGTTACTGAGTCATTGAGGGAGTTAGATACAGTATGTTATTTAATAAATAATTACACGATGACCAGATAAGCTGTTCTACTGATGTTGGTTGAGGGATAACTATTGGCCAGGACACCGGGGAGAACTCCCCTGCTCTTCTTCGAAAAAGTGCCTTGGGATTTTTTACGTCCACCCGAGAGAGCCTTGGTTTAGTGTCTCATCCCAAAGACGGCACCTCCGACAGTGCAGCACTCCCTCAGCACAGCACCGGGAGTGACAGCCTAGACTTTGTGCTGAAGCCTCTGGAGTGGGGACTGTGAACCCACGACCTTCTGACTCAGAGGCGAGAGTGCGGCCCACTGAGCCACGGCCGTCACCATAGAAACACCTCACTTAACTCCTGCATTGTTAACTCTTTCAGCTCCAGGGATTAGAGTTCAGGCACCGCTTAGGTGAAGGAAAACTCAAAGCTCGCCCAACCCGACAGTGACATTAGATCACAAGGTCGACACCCACGGCTATCCAAGAGGATCCTGCTGTTACCCCATTGCATGATCCAACCGCTTCTTAAATGATTGCAGGGTGTTTCACCTCCACCACTCCACCCGGGGGTCCATTCTATGTGATGAACACTCTGTGTGAAGAAGACCTTTCTCACACAGGTCTTAAACCTTTTACCAGTTTGAACCTGTGCTTTTCGGCCCTACTATAGATGGCCCTCATGGGGAGCTGGCAAACCCTTACCATTGACAGAAACACAGGCCCAGATGTGTGCGCTTGTACGCGTTTGCTCCAAGACGCACATTCTGTCTCTGCCCCCCTTGTGTTTAGTCATCCTTACTCACTCCCGCACGCGCGCACGCAAGCACACACGTTCACTGTTCTGCGTCAAGATCTGTACAACATAAGGACATTAGGGGGTAAAAATTGGGCTACCTTCGCTAATTTTAGTGCCCCGAAAAAGTTAGCGCCCCCGCGGACGGTTTTCCCAGGTAGCACCCCGAGAGGGAGGAGGGGCGCTACTGGAAGCGCCCCGCGTCCCTCTTGCGACGCTGCGGCACGTTGCGCCGCGCTACTGCAGGACTTCCCTTATTAAAGGGGAGGGGCCTTGCGCAGCTGGGCCACCAGGGATCGGGAGTGCCGGCAAACGAGCCCGGCGTTCAAGAGAAGTGCCGGGCTCACGGAGAGCAGCCCGCTGGGGGGCAGGGACAGCAACGGGGGCAGGTGATGGCAGGCGGCCAGTAACAAAAAATGGCCGCCCGTCACCTCCCCTTTAACTAGCGCCACCCTGGCCGCAGGTAGGCTCCGCCGCCGGCGGTAAGTCGGGGGGGGCACCACCCAATGTTACAGCCGGGGAGCGAGTGGGGTGCCGCGCACGGCGATGACGTCCTCGCCAGCGGCGCAGCACTAATGGTTAGCGCCGCCACTAATCTCCCGCTGAACTTCGCGGGAGGCGTTAGCGGCGCCACGCCCGGGCACTAGTTGACGTGCTAAGAGGGCTCTAACGGGAGGCGCAAATCAACCGAATTCAGCCCCCCCAAGGTCACCCGAATCCGTTTAAAACAGGATGAGGCAAATCTCACTTAATTTCTTAGGAAGACCTTGATGATCAGCAGACGGGTGACGGGGAGTCTGATGCACGGACTGCGTGGGGAATGCCGAGGAGATTATTTGGAAAATTGAAGCAGTAAAACTGGCCTTGCAGAGCGAGAAAATCACCTCCCGGGGATCAGCTTAACAGAAGCATTACCTCTCAAAATGCACAACGGACGGCCAGCACACGCTGTGAAAAGGCTCAGGGAAATTAGCAGAGGTTTTTTTTTAAATTTTGTCTGGATGTTTTTCCTTTTAACTGTCTTCAATCCGGCTGTCTGCAGGATCTGCCAGGTTTAATGCCTTGCAAAAAGAGAATTAACAGTTGCAGCAATTTACAGAGACGGGGAAAGCAATAAAATCAACGTGAGGCATAATGAGCCACTTCTGCTCCATTCCCATCGAGGTGGGCGGGGGGAGGGGGAGAAAAGTTGGGAAGAGAATCCAATCCATCAGGCTTAAATCTGAAACATTCAGTTTGTTCCCTTTTGCTCGTCACCCCTTCCAACACCAACAAATTGTATTTAAAGAAGGAAAGCACTTGCCACATTTCTCCAGCGCCTTTCACCACCTCAGGACGTCCCAAAGCGCTTTACAGCCAATGAAGTACTTTTTAAAGTGTAGCCACTGTTGTAATGCAGGGAAACGCAGCGGCCAATTTGCGCGCACAGCAAGCCCCCACAAAGATTGTGACCAGATGCTTTCTTGTGTGCTAATGAGAATGAGCTGAGGGGACAATGTTAACCTTTTGAATGCCCGTGTGTTTCTGCGCCCGGTCAGTGCCCTGGAGATGGGGATGCGCTGGTCAGCTTGTGGCCTGGTTGGGTTGGGGCAGGGGAACGTGGGGCGAATAGGACCAATAGTATCGCGTCCGTGCACCGCTCCTTATTTAGCGGTTGGCCGTAAACACTCATTGTTAGCCGCGCTCCCTCGGATTTGCTGATTGCAAGAAAACAAGATGGCCCCCGCCCCTCTGACTGTTGTCAGGGGTCACTGGCGATGATTTTTGACAACGGTTGCTACGGTTAAAATATAAAACCGCCGGGCAGACGGATGTTTGGCGCCAGAGCGTGCACGAGGAAAGCCACCTTGTGTTGCCGCATGTGTGATCGAGGGAGGACCCATTTTACCCATGTTTAGCGTCTTCATTTTTTTAACCCCTTGTAAACCGCGGTGTATAGGGTTTACTTAGTAAGCCCATCCCCCAAGAAAAATAAAAACAGTCACTCCCGCAAAGCTGTTCGTATTTCCACGACTCAGCTTTCTAGTGACCAAGAGATATCCATAGGTAAGGAGGGCCCCGGAGGAGCAGAAATCATTCAATGCACGATATTGCCGCTTGCTGGAATGACCCCGCCCGGGTTACTGTGCTAGCCATCTTTAATGTCATTTAAGAAGCGAGGCAGAACCCATTAACTCTGCCGACTCGAGGTGACGAAGCGGTCTTCTCTCTTCATTCACAAGTGTGTGTTGCTAACACTTTCCTTTTAACCCTTAAACATGTTTCCCCGGTCCTTTGCCAGGTGGAATCGCTCAGAAAGCCCAATCAGTTAGTGGGTCCAATCAATTAGTGAGTCCAGTCAATTAGTGAGTCCAATCAATTAGTGAGTCCAATCAATTAGTGAGTCCAGTCAATTAGTGAGTCCAATCAATTAGTGAGTCCAATCAATTAGTGAGTCCAGTCAATTAGTGAGTCCAATCAATTAGTGAGTCCAGTCAATTAGTGAGTCCAATCAATTAGTGAGTCCAGTCAATTAGTGAGTCCAGTCAATTAGTGAGTCCAATCAATTAGTGAGCCAAAAGGATGGAGGAGAAAGAAAGAGAAGATGAATTTCAAGGGTGTGGTTTTAACAAAGAGATGGGGGGAAGAGATGGAGGGTATCCCCCGTGTGAAGAGCTGATTTTCAATGCCTGTCGGCCATTTTTGTCGGCTCGCGTGCTCACCCTTTCCTTTTTCTTCCCCCTCCTTTTCCCACCAATTTCCTCTCTTGGACACACTCACCCCTGTTGGGATTTATTCCGCAGGCCACCTCGCCCAAGCGGCCATTCTTCGTGTGTGAGTGTTTGCAGGCTATTCAGCCATGGGGAGCATCTGTGCTAAATCTGATCCGGTCCTCACCTGCTTTTCAGACATAAGAACGTAAGAAATAGGAGCAGGAGTCGGCCATTCGGCCCCTCGAGCCTGCTCCACCATTCAATAAGATCATGGCTGATCTGATCCTAACCTCAAATCTTCTATCACTCTACATCCCACCCGAACCCATGTGATCTCCTGGGAGAGGCGAAAGACCAGATAAAAACCCAATGGCCAATTTGGGAGAAAAAATCTGGGAAATTCCTCTCCGACCCATCTAGGCGATCGAAACTCGTCCAGGAGATCACTCTGTCCCTATATTTTCACAGTACTTACCTTCTGTAAAAGGTGATCTCCACCCCAGCCAGGAACAGGAATAGAACCCTCTCCTGAAATCTAACACAGAATTAGAACACAAGAAGTAGGAGCAGAACCAGGCTACACGGCCCCTGGGCCCACTCCACTACCCACAGGGCCATGACCATTCCGAACCTAGACTCATGTCCAATTTCCTGCCCGCTCCCCGTAACCCCTAATTCCCTTTACTTCTAGGAAACTGTCTATTTCTGTTTTAAATTTATTTAATGATGTAGCTTCCACAGCTTTCTGGGGCAGCAAATTCCACAGGCCTACTACCCTCTGATCTTCTACCTCATCTCCACTTTCCTGCACTGTCCCCACATTCCTTGATTCCCTTAATGATCAACAATCTATCGATCTCTGTCCTGAATATACTCAACGACTGAGCCTCCACAGCCCTCTGGGGTAAAGAATTCCAAAGATTCACCACCCTCTGAGTGAAGAAATTTCTCCTCATCTCAGTCCTAAATGGCCGACCCCTTATTCTGAGACTGTGACCCCTGGTTCTGGACTCCCCAGCCAGGGGAAACATCCTCCCTGCATCTACCCTGTCAAGCCCTGTAAGAATTGTGTGTTTTCAATGAGATCACCTTTCATTCTTCTAAACCCTAGAGAATATAGGCCTAGTCTACTCAATCATACATGGAGATCACTGGATAGTGGCCAGGAATTGTGACCTGATTTTCCCAGGACAATTGCAGCGTCTCTATCACTGCTTCAGCTGGCTCAGTGTGTCAAACCTGCCACATTCGCATATTCACATCATCATTCACACTCACCCGTGCTTTAACTCACTTTTACACCGTTGCATGTGTTCACAATGTCAAATAGTCTTACATTACACTCAAAGTTCACCCTGGCCCATTCACACTTGATTGTGTCACGCTCAGTGTCAGCCGTGGCTCAGTGGGCCGCACCCTCGCCTCTGAGTTAGAAGGTCGTGGGTTCACAGTCCTCACTCCAGGGACTTGAGCACCTAAACCCAGGCTGACGCTCGCAGTGCGGTGCTGAGGGAGTGCTGCACTGCCGGAGGTGCCGTCTTTCAGATGAGACGTTAAACCGAGGCCCCGTCTGCTCTCTCAGGTGGACGTAAAAGATCCCACGGGCACTATTTCAAAGAAGAGCAGGGGAGTTCTCCCCGATGTCCTGGGGCCAATATTTTTCCCCTCAATCAACATAACAAAAACAGATTATCTGGTGATTACCACATTGCTGTTTGTTGGGAGCTTGCTGTGCGCAAATTGGCTGCCACGTTTCCCACATTACAACACTTCAAAAAGTACTTCATGGGCTGCAAAGTGCTTTGAGACGTCCGGTGGTCGTGAAAGGCGCCATAGAAATGCAAGTCTTCCTTTCTTTCTTACACACACACTCCCCATCTCGCACAACTTTCCACTCACTCTTCCTCTCTCACACCTTCTTGTCCAATTTTCACACCAAACTCTGCTCTCACGTGCTTGCACGCTCACTCTCTTGCACCGACAATCTGGGAACATAGTTTGGAGGCCATTCAGCCCCTCGAACCTGTTCTGCCATTCAATGAGCTCGCGGCTGACCTGTATCCTCACTCCATCCTCCTGCCTTGGCTCCATATCCTTTGATACCCTTGTCTAGTAAAGACCAAGCGATCTCGGATTTCAAATATTAACTGAGCGAGCATCTACTGCTTTTTGCGGAAGAGTGTTTCACACTTCCACCACCCTTTGCATGAAGGAGTGTTTCCTAACTTCACTCCTGAATGGCCCGGCTCTGATTTTAAGGTTCTGTCCCCTTGTCCTAGACTCCCTCCCACCAGCGGACAATGTTTCTCTCTCTCAACCCGATCAATTCCTTTCAAAATCCTAAAAACCTCAATCAAATCGCCCCTTAACCTTCTCTATTCCAGTGAATACAAGCCTAGTTTGTGTAATCGCTCCTCATACTCTAACCCTTCCCTCACACAAGTACATACCCGTTGGCGTGTCTCTGCCTGGCATTCTTTTCAGGCGACCCCTTTTAATTGCGACGTCCCCTGTATTAAAGCGTGCCACTGAGAAAAGCTGAGATGTGCCAGCACGAACCCCCGACCTCCCCCCCCCCGCTCAACCGAACCCCCCCGCCCCCCCCAACCGTCTCACCATAGTGCCGAGCCCGCAGATCGGCGTTTGTACATGCCGTGGGTTGGTGAGGGGGGGGGTGGTTACGCTTTTCCGGTCCGGGTGCCCGATCTGCGCTCAGTGCCGTGTTTGTCGTTGCTTTCAGGTGAACGGGCAAAACGTGGTGAAGGTGGGGCACCGGCAGGTGGTGAACATGATCCGGCAGGGCGGCAATAACCTCATGCTCAAGGTCGTCATGGTAACCCGCAATCCCGATATGGAAGAAGCTTCCAGGAAAAAAGGTAGGACGCGACAGACTCTGAGAAAGGTGTGCTTGCAAGAACTCTTCCCTCCAACTCCCCATCCCCACCAGGGGCTCGGCGGGTTCTCGGTGTGCCGGTGAGCCCTTTAGACCAGGGAGATGCCAGCTTCGATCCCAGGTCTGTGCTGACTCGTCTCCTTCCCTACTCCTGGAGGGGGCAGAGGCCGAAGGGCTACAAAATCAGCCGGGGTTCCCTCCCCCATCCCAGTCACTAGCCGGTGACCCCTCCTGCTGGGAAGAGCAGCCCATTTGGACGCTGGACGAGGACAGCACAAGGCTGGCCTGCGACTTCTTCCACAGGCGAGTAGCCAACCCGCGTGAAGGATGGCCATTGGTGCCCGTACCTCCAAGGGAGGGGGTGGGGGGTGGGAATCTCTTTGCGAGCAGATCCTAACGCATCCTCAGGCGTCCAAGCCAAAGCATTATTTTCGAAGTAAAGCCGTTGTTGTTTCGTAGGCAGACACATAGCAGCTGATCTGTGCACAGCAAGATCCCACAAAGACTTGAACGTCCACCTGAACAGAGAGTCCGCCGGAGCCTTCGGTTTAGCATCCCGGCTGAAAGAGTGCACCTCCGACAGTGCGGCGCCCCCCTCAGCACTGCACTGGGAGTGTCGGCCTGGATTCTGTGCTCAAGTCTCTGGAGTGGAGGCGAGAACCCAGAGAGGCAAAGAGTGCAACCAACTGAGTCAAGCTGACACTTACCCTGACAAGTCCGCCAAAGCACAGCACAGTCCAAGATCCCTTTCTGGGAACATAAGAATTAGGAGCAGGAGTCGGCCATTCGGCCCCTCGAGCCTGCTCCGCCATTCAATAAGATCATGGCTGATCATCCAAATTCAGTACCCTGTCCCTGCTTTCTCCCCATATCCCTTGATCCCCTTAGCCTTAAGAAATATATCTAACTCCTTCTTGAATATAATTCCCCCTAGAGTCCAAAAATCTATCGATCTCAGCCTTGAATATACTCAAAGACTCAGCATCCACAGCCCTCTGGGGCAGAGAATTCCAAAGATTCACAACCCTCTGAGTGAAGAAATTTCTCCTCACCTCAGTCCTAAATGGCCGACCCCTCATCCCGAGACTGTGACCCCTGGTTCTGGACTCTGCGGCCAAGGGGGAAACAGCCTCTCACCACCCGGACTGCAGCGGTTCAAGAAGGTGGCTCACCACCACCTTCTCAAGGGGCAACTCGGGATGGGCAATAAATGCCGGCCTGGCCAGCGACGCCCACATCCCATGAACGAATGGGGGGAAAAAAAGCATCTGTGGGGAGTGAACCCAGAATGCACAGAGGGTAAACTCCACGCCCTCTTACAGAGTCGGGTCGCCAACTCTGCTGGGACGTATTCCTGGAGCTTTTATCACATGACCTCCTGCCTCCAACCGCCCCGCACCTGCTCTCTCGCCATTGGTCCATCCTCATGGCGCCCCGCCCTCCCACGGCCAATCAGCAAGTGAATAGGCCCTTCATTGCCTGATTGGATGATTCCCCACTGCCAGTCAAACAGCCTTTATTCCCTTCTCCGATACTTTGATGACTAATAAACAAAAGTGTCCAAAGAAGTTTTTTGTGGGTTTAATTATTTTTTTTGAACTGCTTCAGGCTTTTTCTCCTGGGTGTTGCTCACAGCACTCTCCTGGAGGTCAGCCTTTACTCCCTGGAGACTCCAGGGCAGCCCTGGAGGGTTGGCAACTCGGTTACGGCGGGAGGGGCGGGGGGGGTGCTTGACAACCAATCTTGTCATTCATGTGGAAATGACTTATGAAATAATACTGGGTGGCCTGCTGGTGGCGCTGTCCAGGGAGAGTATAAATACTCGGGCATGGGCCCAGCTTGCTCAGGACATTCTTTAACAGGAACTAGTGAAGGACACAACTAGATCGCCATGTTGTAAAACAGTTGATTAAAGCCTTGTTTAACGCTTAGACCAAGTGCCTAGTAGTTTTCTTATGTCGGGGCTTTATCGTGCTGTTTGCTTCCTGATGTTTGACCTGCCCGTCGACTCTCGGTTTCTCAGCCTCGGGTAACAGCGGCCGAGATCATTGTGTGATCGGGTGAAACCTTTTCTGTTTCAGTCACGACGCAGACCAAGCGGCTGACCCCGCCCGCTATCGCCCTCCGCTCAAAATCCATGACCACCGAACTTGAGGACCTAGGTAAGCACGGAAAGAAATGTCTTTGGGTAATGCAGAAAGTGCAACCACTGCCCGGTTTGCAATCGTACAGTCAATCACGGTCATCCTGGGAAAAGCAGCCCCGCTTCAGTGAAAACAAAATAGCTGAAAGAATTTCCCTTTCCATCCGCCCCTCACGTGCACACGCCCATGCGCACTGACTGAGGATTCAGTTGATGCTTGTAACCTTCTTGGGTCTGAATTTGCAGGGCTTACGGAGAAAGGGCCGGGTAGTGGGACGAGCTGAAGCGCTCTTGCAGAGAGCCGGCCCGGGCTCGATGGGCCGAATGGCCTCCTTCTGTGCTGTAACCCTTCTCTGATTCTATGAAGTGACAATTAACGTACAAACACCTAATGAATTTGCCTGAAGTTGCTCTCTCATATCATAAGAGACATATTAACCCCTTTTGTTCAATTGTACAGGGCCTTGGTGAGACCACGCCTGGAGCACTGTGCACAGTTTTGGTCTCCTTATCTAAGGAAGGATATACTTGCCTTGGAGGCGGTGCAACGAAGGTTCACCAGATTGATTCCTGGGATGAGAGGGCTGTCCTATGAGGAGAGATTGTGTAGAATGGGCCTGTACTCTCTGGAGTTAGAAGAATGAGAGGTGATCTCATTGAAACATACAAGATTCTGAAGGGGATTGACAGGGTAGATGCTGAGAGGTTGTTTCTCCCTGGCTGGAGAGTCTAGAACTAGGGGTCATAGTCTCAGGATAAGGGGTCGGCCATTTAAGACCGAGATGAGGAGGAATTTCTTCACTCAGAGGGTTGTGAATCTTTGAAATCCTCTGCCCCAGAGGGCTGTGCTTCGAGTATATTCAAGACTGAGATCGATAGATTTTTGGACTCTAGGGGAATCAAGGGATATGGGGATTGGGCGGGAAAGTGGAGTTGAGGTCGAAGATCAGCCACGATCTTATTGAATGGCGGAGCAGACTCGAGGGGCCGTGCGGCGGAGCAGGCTCGAGGGGCCGTGCGGCGGAGCAGGCTCGAGGGGCCGTGCGGCGGAGCAGACTCGAGGGGCCGTGCGGCGGAGCAGGCTCGAGGGGCCGTGCGGCGGAGCAGGCTTGAGGGGCCGTGCGGCGGAGCAGGCTCGAGGGGCCAAGTGGCCGACTCCTGCTCCTATTTCTTATGTTAATATATTTACGCGACAATCCACGGGCACCATTTCTGGGCCCTTGACTGGAGCTGCGATGGTTTCTGACACCGTGTGAAGCCCTCAGCTCTACTGCTGACGTGCAGTCATTCCCAGGGGTGACCTCGTGCTCTGGTGCTTTTTGTGTGAAGCTCGCAATCTCCTGCGGCGCTGCACGTGGCGAGTCAAAACAATAGGCTGGTTTGTAACTGAAGAGTGAGCGGGAAAGTACGACGGGGAAATTGTTACAGGCGTTACGTCTGGCAATTACTGCAAGTGCGCAATTTGCGCAAGATTTTAATATAATTTTTTTAGATGTCGGTATTAGCGAATCACCTGTGCTGCTGTTCCGAGAACGTGCTGTTTGAGAAGAACAGGAGCGTGTAGGTGTATGTGTCCCTTTAAGGATAGAAGGTGTTGCTGTGCCATATTCTTCAAATGGATGGTGGGGTCACTTAGAGTTCAAGTTGCGGATAGGCAATCTGGTCTTGCTTGATTGACAGGTCAAATTAAGATTTGCAGACAGAACTTGCATTTATAAAGCGCCTTTCACATGCTCCAAACTGCTTCATAGAAAATTAAGTATCATCACTGCTGTAATGTCGGGCAACGCAGCAGCCAATCTGCGCACAGCAAGCTCCCACAAACAGCAACGAGATAAATAACTGTAGCCTAATGTGTTTTCATGATGTTGGCGGAGGGATAGATGTTGGCCAGGACACCCCTTCAGGTCTTCTGTAAATAGTGTCACGGGCTCTTTCACACCTACCTTCGAGGACAGGACAGGCGGGACCTCGGTTTAACGCCACAGCCGAAAGACGGCACTCCCCCCTCAGCACTGCGTTGAAGTGTCAGCCTAGGCTATGCGCTGAAATCTCTGGAGGGGGCATCGCACTTGAACTCGCAACCGTCCACCTCAGAGGCAGGACCACTTAGCCACGGCTGAGGGAGCTGAAACGCACAGCCTGTTAAGGTTGTTTTTGCATCATGAAGGATGAGTGCGGGGAGTAAAGAAAGAGCCATTAAGGGTTACGGAACCAAGACAGGGGGTAGATTGAGTTGAGATACAGATCAGCCATAGAAACATAGAAGATAGGAGCAGGAGTAGGCCATTCGGCCCCTCGAGCTGATCATCCAAATTCAGTATCCTGTCCCTGCCTTCTCCCCATATCCCTTGATCCCTTTAGCCTCAAGAAATATATCCAACTCCTTCTTGAATATATTTAATGAATTGGCCTCAACTGCCCTGTGTGGTAGAGAATTCCACAGGCTCACCACTCTCTGGGTGAAGAAATTTCTCCTCATCTTAGTCCTAAATGGCTTACCCCTTATCCTTAGACTGTGACCCTCTGGTTCTGGACTCCCCCGCCATCGGGAACATCCTTCCTGCATCTAGTCTGTCTAGTCCTGTTAGAATTTTATAAGTTTCAATGAGATCCCCTCTCATTCTTCTAAACTCCAGTGAATATAAGCCCAATTGACCCAATCTCTCCTCATACGTCATTCCTGCCATCCCAGGTATCAGCCATGATCTAACTGAAAGGCAAAACAGGCTCGAGGGGCTGAATGGCCTCCTCCTGTCCCAATGCTGTTAATGTTATAAACCCTACAGTTTTAATAGAGGACTTTCACGAACCCTCTGAATGCTGGGATAGCCCCACCTCCATAGCTAACTCACGCTGCTGAGTGAAAACAGCTGCAAATCCCACAGGTCGTCAAGGAGGAGCGAAAGTGAAGTACAGAAAAAAAAGGGGAAAAATAAAATGTGGAGGATGGGAAGGAAGAGTAAGGGGGAAAAATTCAGTATCGCCCCGTTTGGGGCGCCATTATTAGGCCGTGCGCAAAGTTTAGCGCCTGGCGCTAATTATCGCCTCCGACAGCAAACTTGGCTTTTATCGCCCCTGGAGGTGATTGGAGCGCTAAATCAGGCGCTTCACACCTGTCTTAAGGTGCAAAGGCCGAGGAGCGAGGTGCTACCTCAGAGCGCTGGCGAAGCAAGGAAGGGCAAATCAAAATAAACCTGCAAAGTGCTGCTCAGTACTCAAAACTCCTTCACACAGCGTTGAATCTCTCCAGAAGTCTCTCTCTCTCTCTCTCAGAATGCGTGGTGCAAAAATGTCACAGACAAAAAAAGGCAGGAAGCGGTCGCCTTTAAATAGCGCTCCCCCAGTCTCTTTCTGACAGCATAACGCTCCCCTCAACCTGTCGTTGCTAGCGGCAGGCGGTAAGGCAGGGGGCGCCACTCAATATCCGCTCCGGGGAGCAACCGGTGCGTTGCGCACTTGATTGACGTCACGATCTGCCGGCGCAGGAGATCGTGGCGGTAGTGTTTAGCGCCGCCACAAAATGTCTAGTTAATTTCGCGAGCGGCGCAAACATCGCCGTGCCCGGGCGCTAGTTGCTTTGCGCCTCATGAGCGCCCTCTTAAGGCGCTAACGGGAAGCACAAACCAATCGAATTTTTCCTCCTAAGAGTTCCGTTTAGTCGCCGGCTCCCCCTTGTTGAGTCAGCGGGGACAGCAGTAGGGGGTGGAGCGTTGCAGCGGGCCTCATTGCCTCAGATTGAGCACAGGGAGGGAGGGTGGCGGGGCAAGACATCCACGCTTCCCGCTCCTGATCGCGATCCGCGGCTGGGAAGTGCTGGTTGACCTCGGGGGATGACCGCATCAAGCTTGGCGATCGGGTCGCCAACTCTGGCCGGGTATATTCCAGGAGGTTTTGTCACATGACCGCCCCGGCCCGGCCCCACGCTTCCCGCCATTGGTCCATCCTCGCGGCGGCCAATCGGAAAGCGAACAGACCCCTTTATTACCCAATCGGATTCACCTTGATTCTCAAGTCAAAACAGCTTTCTCCCCTGCCCCCCCTGCCCTCATAGCCAATATTTTTACAACTAATAATTGAAAGTGTTTGAAGAAAATTATTTTATTTTTTTAACGCCCCTATGATTTTTTCTTCCGGGTGTGTTTGCTCGCGGTCTGAAGATTAATCTTCGATCCCTGGAGGCTCCAGGCCAAGCCTGGAGGGTTGGCGACCCCTCTTACTCAACTGTGGTGCCGCAACATCCCAAGAAGCCCCTCTGTCGAGAGCTCCGGATGAAGAATGGGCCTCCTTGGGCAAGACGCGGGCGGGAAGCCTGACCCCTTCGAAAGCCGTAACCCTGGGCGAGTTGGCGCCTTTGGGGCGGGAGGTGGGGGTGGGCGGAGAGGGGAGGGGAGGAGGGCGAACAAAAATGACAAACGCAATTTTCTTCTCGAGAAATTACAAGTATAGAACAGATAAATCTCAAAAACGGCCGAGAGGATGAGAGACGGAGGGGAGGATTCACATTTAAATAGCGGTTCTTTTTCCCTCTGTTTGTTAAAGCAGCTCAGTGACTGCATCAGTTTCCAGCAATCTTGTGCAACGGTTAAAAGGGACCGATGAGCTGTGTGTGTTACCAAGGCTGCCGTCACCCTGTGGAACAATACCTGCCTTTTTTGTTGAGGTACCGGCATTGCTCAAAAATCGCCCCCCTCCGACCCGCACAAGACTAGGCCGCAGCCTATCCTGGCAGCTGAGAGACGTGGAGACAGGGGAGATTACTAATTCACTTTTTTTATAAACAGCTGCAGCTGGAAAAATAAGCCTGACTCGAGTTGGGTTTGAGGTTTTTTTTTTGGTTCATTTTGCTAAAACCTTCCGATTCATTAGTGCGGGAGATGGCTGGCGATAATCCGCGGAACGTTGGGGGAGGGGCGGCGTGCGGGGATACAGAAGGCAGTGGGAACACTACCAGTCCAGTAGAGCAGAGGAACCAAACACTATAGCTCAGGCGCTTGTCATGAACATTTAAAAGAAAGATCTTGCATTTCTATAGCGCCTTTCACGACCTCAGGACGTCCCAGAGCACTTTACAGCCAATGAAGCACTTTTTGAAGTGTAGTCGCTGTTGTAATGTAGGAAACGCGGCAGCCAATTTGCGCACAGCAAGCTCCCACAAACAGCAACGTGATAATGACCAGATCATCTGTTTCAGTGATGTTGGTTGAGGGATAAATATTGGCCCAGGACACCGGGGAATAACTCACCTGCTTTTCTTTGAAATAGTGCCCGTGGGATCTTTAACATCCACCCGAGAGAGCAGACAGGGGCCTTGGTTTGACGGCACCTCCGCCAGTGCGGCGCTCCCTCAGTACCGGCACCGGGAGTGTCAGCCTGGATTTTTGTGCTCAATTCTCCGGAGTGGGACTTGAACCCATAACCTTCTGGACTGTCGGAGGCGAGAGTGCTGCCCACTGAGCCACGGCCAAAACCTCTAAACACCTCCCTTGATTCCAGCATTATTAACTCTTTCGGTCTCAGGAATTAGAGTTCAGTGATCACCCGTTGGGAGAAGAAAACTCGTTCAGTCTGGAGGATCACATTGAAGAGTGTGTCTCACCCCCAGCTTCCTTCTTAACAATCAGACACAAAGCACCAGCACTAGTTTTAAAGGAGCATTGTGGAGCTGAGGGGAAAACTCAGTACTGCAAACTCCTCACTGGCCGGTCGTTCAATTCTTTTAACCTCTTCAATTTTTTTACACCTCTTTTAAGCCCTCGTTTGATGGGTTTATCTGCTGGAGTTAAGTCAGGCACTAGGCATTCACTGTCAAACAGGGATCCTCATGAGGTGAGTCTGTCTCCTTTAAGGATCCTGATGGTGAGACTGGCTCTGTAAAATAACAATCTCTGATACTGTTTTCATATGAAACATTAAAACCCCTTTTTCTTTTCTCCTCCTTTTTTCATCCGATTCCTCCTGATGAATGCCCCCTGACCCCTTCCTAGCGCAAAACGGTAAGTTCCTGGTCAAAGGTCATTCATGCTAAAGGTGAGAGGTCAAAGGTATTGAATTGCAGACAGTCCAACTCCACAAATCTGAAAGTCTGAACAGTCATGAAATCCGCTCCCTCCCGCAACGCTATATAAAGTGAGGGGGTTTTCATTCTCTACAATTATATTTTCTGTGTACATGTATTTTGGTTTTACCAGCAGATCTCCCCTGGCATTGCTCACAGTATGATAGACTGTTGCAAGGACAGAAGCATAAAGTATTATTCTGCTGCTCAGGAAATCTGTGGCCCCTTAAGGTCTACTCCCTGAAACTCGTGCCATTCTGAGGTCAATTGGAGGGTATCTGTTGCTCTGTAGATTGGCGGCTGCTTGTAAATTGCTGGCTCCGCCCCAAGGTCAGAAAGGAACAGCAGAAAACGACTGGCTTTTCTTTTTGTTTTGCATCAGTAACAAAGTGTGGCACCTGAAATGGGACTTATAGCTACGACGGATGCATGCCATAACATTTTTAAAAAATTCATTCATGGTTTGTGGGCGTCTCTGGCAAAGCCAGCATTTATTGCCCATCCCTAATTGCCCCTTGAGAAATTGGTGGTGAGCCACCTTGAACCGCCGCTTCACTGGTGGGGTGAAGTTACTGAGTGGCTCGCTCGGCCATTTCCGAGGGGCAGTTAAGAGTCAACCACATTGCTGTGGGCCTGGAGTCACATACAGGCCAGACCGGGTAAGGGCGGCAGATTTCCTTCCCTGAAGGACATTAGTGAACCAGATAGTTTTTTTTTTACGACAATCCAGTAGTTTCATGGTCACCATTACTGATACTAGCTTTTTATATATTCCAGATTTATTTAATTAACTGAAGGACTTAGTTCCCTTAGCAGAGAGGTCAATAACCATGGGGGGCATAGATTTAAAGTAATTGGTAGAAGGATTAGATTCAGATTCAGATTCGATTTATTTGCCATATGTAACAAGTACAATGGAATGCTTGTTCCCCGTCGGGACGTGTCAGCTATACATACAGCGCCGCGTTCAGAGTCAATACAATGGCTTCCCGTGGCAGTGGGAGCACGATGTCCCTCAGCCGCTCCGTCCTCCTCTTCACCGCGGCCTCCTCCTCACTGTTGCTGGCTCCACGTGTGGTGGCCTGCTTCTCCCGCTCTGGCCACCATGCCCGGCTCCCCTCCTCTCATCCGGACTGCGAGTTACCCGAAATGGAGCTGCCGGCCGACGTGCTGCAGCGCGTCGTGAGTCTGCTGCTGCTGCTCGTTGCGCTGCGCTCCTCTGCCCGACTCGCCGAACACATCGTCGGGATGTGAATGCTCCAATGCGGCCTCCTCTTCACCGTCGCCGGCTCCACGCTCCACGGCCCGGGGCCTACTTCTCTCTCTGTCCCGGGTCGGCCTATGGCCGCCATGCTCGGCTCCCCTCCTCCCAGTCGGAATTCCTTCCCGCCGAGGAGCTGCCGGCCGATGTGCTCCAGCGGGTCGGCTTGGCTGCTGCTGCTGCTCACCGCGCTGCGCTGCCTCTGCCCGACTCGCCGAGCACCTCGCTCCGATTGCGGGAGCGAGCGGCGAGAGCTGGCCGCCCGAAACAGGGAGAGCGATCTCAGCACCGGTCCGTCACGGAGAGTTGAGGAGATCATTAGTCCAGGCCTCTGGATTACTGGTCCAGTCACATAACCACTGTGCTATCGTACCCCGATATGACATCGGCACTCCAAAACAAATCAATAACCTCGATGGAGATTGGTCCCAACCAGTTTGGATTTGTGGCATTGGACTGCAGGCTAATTATTATGCAATGGATTGGGAGAGGGGGGAAATTGACAAGCCTTCGATTTGAAACACTTCATTTTATTCAAATGTGCTCTGAAACACGGAATTGTCCCCAGACAGTTTCTCCCAGGCTCCAATCCCTGGTAATCAGGAGGAAGTGGCATTGGTTTTGTGTGTGTCATCAAATGTTAGAACAGAATATTTCCCATTCCTTGCGCTAAGTGTTCTAGATGTGAGATGCAGATCTGCAGCCCATCCACAATCTTAAACATTCACTCCCTCCACCACCGGCGCACCGTGGCTGCAGTGTGGACCATCTACAAGATGCACTGCAGCAACTCGCCAAGGCTTCTTCGGCAGCACCTCCCAAACCCGCAACCTCTTCCACCTAGAAGGACAAGGGCAGCAGGTGCATGGGAACACCACCACCTCCAAGTTCCCCTCCAAGTCACACACCATCCTGACTTGGAAATATAATCAGCTGTTCCTTCATTGTCGCTGGGTCAAAATCCTGGAACTCCCTCCCTAGCAGCACTGTGGGAGCATCTTCACCACAGGGACTGCAGCAGTTCAAGGCGGCGGCTCACCACCACCTTCTCAAGGGGCAAGTAGGGATGGGCAATAAATGCTGGTCTTGCCAGCGACGCCCACATCCCCTAAATGAAAAAATAAAGAGTAAAGCTCCTTTAACTTTGCCCCAACAATGATCCTCAGCCCTGATCTCAGAAGGAGGCCCCCTGCTGCACCGTTTCCCGCACTAAGTGTTGATGCGCTATTCCTCTTTGGGGAGCATCACAGTCAGCATCCATGTGATGGCACTTTCTAGGAAGTGTAGGGTAGATAGCATTGGAGACCCATCAGGAACCCTGACTCATTCGTGCCCCCTCCCGAGTTCAGTGACGCTGAGGCCAATTATTGGGCACCTATCACTACTCCAGCTTAGGTCCGTTGATGCTAAATAGATCAGGAATTGATATTGGGACCCCCCTGGCCTATTGGGGCACAGGACGGTGCATATGGTAGCCAAGGGGATGCCTTAAGTGGAGGCTGAGGTGGAATCTACAAAGCTCAGACAGCTATCTGCATCACTGTAATATTATAAAATTCTCATCCTTGTGTTCAAATCTCTCCACGGCCTCGCCCCCTCCCGAGCTCTGTAACCTCCTCCAGCCCTACAACCCTCCGGGATCTCGGCGTCCCTCCAATTCTGGCCTCTTGAGCATCCCTGATTTTAATCTCTCAACCACTGGTGGCCGTGCCTTCAGCTGCCTGGGCCCCTAAGCTCTGGAAGAATAAAAAAGAAGCATATTATCTAAATGGTGAGAGATTGCAGAGTTCTGAGATGCAATGGGATCTGGCTGTCCTAGTGCATGAATCGCAAAAGGTTACTATGCAGGCACAGCAAGTAATTAGGAGAGCTAATAGAATGTTATCATTTATTGCAAGGGGAATTGAATACAAAAGTAGGGAGGTTATGCTTCAGTTATACAGGGTGACATGAATCAGTCATTCATGAAAGAAAGACTTATGAAATAATACTGAGCGGCCTGCGGGTGGCGCTGTCCAGGGGGAGTATAAATACTCGGGCACGGGCCCAGCTTGCGCAGGACATTCTTAACAGGAACTAGTGAAGGACACAACTAGACCTCCATGTTGTAAAACAGTTCATTAAAGCTTTGTTTAACGCTTAGACCAAGTGCCTAGTAGTTTTCTTAGGTCACAGGGCTGGTGAGACCACATCTGGAGTACTGTGTACAGTATTGGTCTCCTTATTTAAGGAAGGATGTAAATGCATTGGAAGCAGTTCAGAGAAGGTTTACTAGACTAATACCTGGAATGGGAGGGTTGTCTTATGAGGGAAGGTTGGACAGTCTGGGCTTGTATCCGCTGGATTTTAGAAGAGTAAGAGGTGACTTGATTGAAACATATGAAATCCTGAGGGGTCTGGACAGGGTGGATGTGGAGAGGATGTTTCCTCTTGTGGGAGAATCTAGAACTAGGGGTCACTGTTTAAAAATAAGGGGTCACTCATTTAAGACAGAGATGAGGAGAAATTTTTTCTCAGAGGGTCGTGAGTCTTTGGAACTCTCTTCCTCAGAGGGCGGTGGAAGCAGAGTCTTTGAATATTTTTAAGGCAGAGGTAGATAGATTCTTGGTGAGCAAGGGGGGTGAAAGGTTATCGGGGGTAGGCGGGAATGTGGAGTAATCAGATCAGCCATGTTCTCACTGAATGGCGGAGCAGGCTCGAGGGGCCGAGTGGCCGACTCCTGCTCCTAATTGGTATGTTCGTAATTCCCTCCCTAAACCCCCCTCTCCTCCTGAAAACCTACCTCTTTGACCAAGCTTTTGGCCACCTGTCCTAAGATCTCCTTATGTGGCTCGGTGTCAAATTTTGTGTGATAATCGTTCCGGTGAAGCGACTTGGGACGTTTTACTACGTTAAAGGTGCTATATAAATGCAAATTGTTTTTTTTAAATGATAATTACAGACAAACCCTTGGCTAGGTGGTGTGATTGTTTCACGTTTAACTTCTAAACCGGCTGATATTGTTTTCTCTTTCCACCCACAGCTTCCCCGTGGAACAGGAAGACCGGTGAGTGACGGATACGTCACACGGAAAACATATTCGCTCCTATTTTTTTTTAAAAAAGCTCAGTCCGCAAATACGTTGCACTGAGTGTCGACTGACCCGCAGCCTCCAATAAACCACTGAATTCCTCTCACCCCTCATTAACATCAGGGAACATCTCCAAATTACACTCCAACAGTGAAGCGAAGGGGGAGGATCGAGAGGCAGAAAATACGTAGGAATGGGAGTGGGCCCATGCAACTTGCTCTGCCATCTTGTGAGCCATCGCAGCTCTCTCTTTGATTCCAATTTCCTCCCCTCCCTCAATACCCTTAAACACCGTTCCTTCCCGTCAAATCTGCGAACTCCTTTTAAATCCTTGCTCCGTGGCTTTCTGGAGCAGTGTTCAAATTCTCACCACCCTTTTGTGTGAAGTCCTTTTTTCGCTGGGTTTGTTATTAATTGGTTTATTGCGTTCTAAGGACCAGCTTACAGTATGGGTTAGATACAGAGTAAAGCTCCCTCTACACTGTCCCATCAAACACTCCCAGGGCAGGTACAGCACGGGTTAGATACAGAGTAAAGCTCACTCTACACTGTCCAATCAAACACTCCCAGGGCAGGTACAGCACGGGTTAGATGCAGAGTAAAGCTCCCTCTACACTGTCCCATCAAACACTCCCAGGGCGGGTACAGCACGGGTTAGATACAGAGTAAAGCTCCCTCTACACTGTCCCATCAAACACTCCCAGGGCGGGTACAGCACGGGTTAGATACAGAGTAAAGCTCCCTCTACACTGTCCAATCAAACACCCGCAGGGCAGGTACAGCACGGATTAGATACAGAGTAAAGCTCCCTCTACACTGTCCCATCAAACACTCCCAGGGCAGGTACAGCACGGGTTAGATACAGAGTAAAGCTCCCTCTACACTGTCCCATCAAACACTCCCAGGGCAGGTACAGCATGTATTAGATACAGAGTAAAGCTCCCTCTACACTGTCCCATCAAGCACTCCCAGGGCAGGTACAGCACGGGTTAGATACAGAGTAAAGCTCCCTCTACACTGTCCCATCAAACACTCCCAGGGCAGGTACAGCACGGGTTAGATACAGAGTAAAGCTCCCTCTACACTGTCCCATCAAACACTCCCAGGGCAGGTACAGCACGGGTTAGATACAGAGTAAAGCTCCCTCTACACTGTCCCATCAAACACTCCCAGGGCAGGTACAGCCCGGGTTAGATACATAGTAAAGCTCCCTCTACACTGTCCCATCAAACACTCCCAGGGCAGGTACAGCCCTGGTTAGATACAGAGTAAAGCTCCCTCTACACTGCCCCATCAAACACTCCCAGGGCAGGTACAGCACGGGGTTAGATACAGAGTAAAGCTCCCTCTACACTGTCCCATCAAACACTCCCAGGGCAGGTACAGCCCGGGTTAGCTACAGAGTAAAGCTCCCTCTACACTGCCCCATCAAACACTCCCAGGGCAGGTACAGCACAGGGTTAGATACAGAGTAAAGCTCCCTCTACATTGTCCCATCAAACACTCCCAGGGCAGGTACAGCACAGGTTAGATACAGAGTAAAGCTCCCTCTACACTGTCCCATCAAACACTCCCAGGGCAGGTACAGCACGGGTTAGATACAGAGTAAAGCTCCCTCTACACTGTCCCATCAAACACTCCCAGGGCAGGTACAGCACAGGTTAGATCCCAAGATCAGGAGACTACTGTACCAGCCTGACATTTACCATTTGATACGCCAGAGGCCGTGTGGCCTCCCTGAGATTGCTGAGTTCTGTGCTGTGAACTTGTACCCTTTGCAACTGTATTGAGACTGGCCTCAACCCATTTCATTTTGGAGCCAGCAGAGAAGGAAAACTTTAATCGCCTCGGTTTGAGTTGAACTGTGTTCTAAGTGACTGCACCACCCAGTCTGCAAATTGATTGAAATCAGGTCTCGGATGGGACGTAACGGCTGAAGCCCAGTACGGTGGGCCAGAGGCTCCCGTGTTGTATGGGGGTGAGTGGGTGGCGAGGTTGGATGTGTCATTCCATTACTCTCATTCTCAACAGATCTCAGTTTTGTTCCCCTCACAACAGCACGGTAAGTAACTTGCTATTTATTTCTGTCGGAGCTGAGATTTCTAATATGCGCATTCGGAACTGCTCATTTCTGCTCAAACCTGAATTGGGACATTTTTGAAAGATCGGAATCCACCTCCAGGTGAGATACTGACTGGAGGGCTTGTTCGCTACAAAGGATCTTCTTATGGGCCTGACCGGCAGGACATTGAGTTACACCTTCACTGAGAATCTTCTTCGACAGCACCTCCCAAACCCACGACCTCCACCACCCAGAAGGACAAGGGCAGCAGGCGCATGGGAACACCACCACCTCCAAGTTCCCCTCCCAGTCACACACCCACCATCCCGACTTGGACATATATCGGCCGTTCCTTCATCGTCGCTGGGTCAAAATCCTGGAGCTCCCTCCCTAACAGCACTGTGGGAGCACCTTCACCACACGGACTGCAGCGGTTCAAGAAGGCGGCTCACCACCACCTTCTCAAGGGCGACTAGGGATGGGCAATAAATACCGGCCTTGCCAGCGAAGCCCACATCCTGTGAACGAATAAATAAAAAAAACACTTTGAAAGATGTCGCGCCTTTCTAACGGTAGTTGTAAAAACACTTCTACACTCAAATGGTGGGAGAAGTTTGGAACCCTCTTCCACATACAGCAATTGATGCTAGATCAATTGTTAATTTTAAATCTGAGATTGATAGATTTTTGTTAACCAAAGGTATTAAGGGATATGGGGCAAAGGTGGGTATATGGAGTTAGGTCACAGATCAGCCATGATCTCATTGAATGGAGGAACAGGCTGGAGGGGATAAATGGCCTCCTCCTGGTTCCTAATATCCTAAGTCCCTAAGTCTGATTTTAGCGAGAGGTCTGGTTTGGAATTGGCCATCAATCTCGGGTAAACCTGCGCGCCAATCAGCAACGTTTCAATGGACCGACAGCCCCCCACCCCGCCAAGTTCCTAAATTGGGTTATACCCAAAGTACAGCACCTCATGCCCTCAACGGCCCTCTCCCCCATTCCCCTGAGACTCTTCGGCCTGCGGGATTCGGGGTGCCCCTCCTAAGGACAGGCCGCAGACCTCCCATGATCCCAGCATGCACTTGGCTGCACGTGACCTCTGACCGCCTGTCTGTGTGTCTCTTTGTGTCTTTCAGACTACGAGCCCCCGCAGACCACGGAGAAGAGGAGGAAGGTTTATCAAATGGCATTAAGTAAATAGTCAATGCTGGACCCTAAAAAATCAAACCCCCCGCCATCGACACTCGGAGGTTCAAAGGCCAGGCTCAGAGTGATCGTGTTTGAAGAGAGAGGGGGAGAAAACTGAGGGTCTTAAAGATTAAAGTCGGGAAACGCAGTGCAGATCCCAAAATGGGCCGTCGCTCAAAGCATTTTTGGACGGGCTCTGACAGACCTGCCATTTATTTCCAACATGTTCTGCTTGTAAATTGAAGACCTTTATTTGGCCTTTTGGTTGAGTTACGAAACTAGAAAGGGGGGAGGGGAAGAGGAGAGAAGGAAGAGAGGGAGGGAGAAGAGGGGAGGGGGAGGGGGAGGGAGTGGGGGAGAAGGAAGAAGGGGGAAAGGGAGGGCAGAGAGGGAGCGGGATGGAGGTGTGGGGAGGAGGAGGAAAGTGGGGAAGAAGGAGAGGGTGAAGGGAAAGGGAGGGCAGGGTGGGGATGGGGACGAAAGTGGGAAGGCAGAGAGGGAGGGCGAGCAGAGAGGGGGAGAAAGGAGATGGAGGGGGTGAGGGGAGTAGGAGAGAGTTGGTGGAAGCATGGTCCTCGGGGCCTCCTGCGATGTTGTGACCACACCACAGAAACATTTAGTTTTTAGATCGCTGACGGTCAGCTTTGGTTTTTATTGCCTGGAGCCCAGCTTCACGGGCCCTCGGCCAACCTCCTGCAGCTCCCCGGACTGTGAGCCGGGACGGCGAGTGTCCGGGGGCTGTCTGACCCTGCAGAGGTGACGGCTGAGCACAGTCCTGCTCCCCCACTGTCGTCTGCACGCGACAGGAGTCGGGAGCAGCAACCGCGGCTGTGGGCGCACTCCCTAGCCTAAGGGACTGAAGCCAGTTGTAACGCCCCCAATCTAGCGACCTAGCTGGCTTCAGCACTGCCCCAGGCTTTACCTCCTGAGATATGAGGGCTAAATCTATAATGGTGCCTCCCCCTCACCAGGAAAATGCGCCCCACAAACCATAGGCAAGCAGCAGCCCTTTATTGGCTGCTGGTGCCCGGATAATGCCAGTGCAACCTGCGACCAGCTGGCCAATAAGTTATCCAAATGACCTGACCTCGTGTTATCTGGCGCGACCAGCCCGCTTGTCAACAGGGCAAGATAACGGCGATGGCATCAGGTGGCATGCCTGGCCCTGTGTGGTCACGCCTTGGTTACTTCCGCATCTGCCTGCTTCAGGGGTTGACTGGTGTGCGCCTGTCCTGTTAAAACAATGGAGCCAGAATCCGTATCTGCCAACTCATGAGGTGCAGCAGGCGGTTAAGAAGGCAAATGGTGTGTTGGCCTTCATAGCGAGAGGATTCGAGTACAGGAGCAAGGATGTCTTGCTGCAGTTGTACAGGGCCTTGGTGAGATCACACCTTGAGTACTGTGTGCAGTTTTGGTCGCCTTACCTGAGGAAGGATGTTCTTGCTATGGAGGGAGTGCAACGAAGATTCACCAGACTGATACCTGGGATGGCAGGAATGACGTATGAGGAGAGATTGGGTCGATTGGGCTTATACTCGCTGGAGTTTAGAAGAATGAGAGGGGATCTCATTGAAACTTATAAAATTCTAACAGGACTAGACAGACTAGATGCAGGAAGGATGTTCCCGATGGCGGGGAGTCCAGAACCAGGGGTCACAGTCT
The DNA here is from genome assembly GCF_052327205.1 of Somniosus microcephalus. Lineage (NCBI taxonomy): Eukaryota > Metazoa > Chordata > Chondrichthyes > Squaliformes > Somniosidae > Somniosus > Somniosus microcephalus. Next base: position 33,972,317 of record NC_141014.1, on the reverse strand, counting down.
AAGGATAAGGGGTAAGCCATTTAGGACTGAGATGAGGAGGAATTTCTTCACCCAGAGAGTGGTGAACCTGTGGAATTCTCTACCACAGAAGGCAGTAGAGGCCAATTCATTAAATATATTCAAGAATGAGTTAGATATATTTAATTAAGGCTAAAGGGATCAAGGGATATGGGGAGAAAGCAGGGACAGGGTACTGAGTTTGGATGATCAGCCATGATCTCATTGAATGGCGGAGCAGGATCAAGGGGCCGAATGGCCTACTCCTGCTCCTATCTTCTATGTTTCTATCCCCATGCCAGGCATGAGTACAGTTCTGGGCACCGCCCCTTGGGAAGGACCTATCGGCCTTGTGTAGGGAGTGTATCGCAGATTCACCAGAATGTTACCGGGGGCTCCAAGGGATAAGATTATGAGGAGCGATTACATAAACTAGGCTTGTGTTCCCTGGAGTATAAAAGGTTAAGGGGCGATTTGATTGAGGTTTTTAGGATTTGGAAAGGAATTGATGGGGTCGAGAGAGAGAAACATTGTCTGCTGGTGGGGGGAGTCTAGGACAAGGGGACATCACCTTAAAATCAGAGCCAGGCCATTCAGGGGAGAAGTTAGGAAACACTCCTTCACGCAAGGGGTGGAACTCCCATAAAAAGCAGTAGATGCGAGCTCAGTTAATAATTTGAAATCTGAGATCGATAGATTTTTGGTATTAAGGGATATGGAGCCAGGGCAGGCAGATAGAGTTAGGATACAGGTCAGCCATGATCTCATTGAATGGCAGAACAGGCTGGAGGGGCTGAATGGCCTCCTCCTGTTCCGATGTTCCTCCCGGTCGACACAGTGCAATGCTGGGCGTGTGTAGGCGCGTGCCCCCTTCACGCCCACACATGGCAGGGTCTGTGTTTCAGCTGTGCCGTCATGGTTAGATCCAGAACTGGTGCCTGGGTGCCAAAGGCATCAACTGAGCACAACTGGGGGTTGAACCAGAGATCTATATGGGCATTATTTGAAACTGTTTCAATATCAAGGAAGTTTGAGCCGAGGCAATATAAACTAAATGGTAGAATTTTAACGGGGGTGCAGACCTGGTGGTGTACGTACACAAGTCTTTGAAGGTGGAAGGACAAGCGGAGAAGGCTGTTAAAAAGCATACTTTAGGTTTATAAATAGAGTACAAAAGCAAGGAAGTTATGCTAAACCTTTATAAAACACTAATTAGGCCTCAGCTGGAGTACTGTGTCCAATTCTGGGCACTGCACTTTAGGAAGGATGTCAAGGACCTGGAGAGTGTGCAGAGGAGATGTACTGGAATGTTGCCAGGGATGAGGGACTGCAGTTATACGGAGAGACTGGAGAAACTGGGATTGTTCTCCTTAGAGCAGAGAAGGTTAAGGGGAGATTCAATAGAGGCGTTCAAAATGATGAGGGGTTTTGACAGTAAATAGGATGGAACTGTTTGCACTGGCAGGAGGGTCGGTAACCAGGGGACACAGATTGAAGATATTCGGCAAAAAAACCAGCGGGGAGATGAGGAGAATTTCTTTTTAATGCAGCGAGTTGTTGTGATCTGGAACGTGTTGCCTGAACGGGCGGTGGAAGCAGATTCCACAGTAACTTTCAAAAGTGAATCAGATAAATACTTGAAAAGGAAAACATTTGCAGGGCTGTGGGGAAAGAGCAGGGGGAGCGGGACTAATTGGGCGGCTCTTTCAAAGAGCCGGCATAGACACGATGGGCCGAATGGCCTCCTTCTGTGCTGGATCATTCTATGATTTCTTATTCATCTTTTTCAGAGTACTCCATCACACGGATGTGTTGACTTATTGAAGTCACCAGGCTTGATGTTGGATGTTTTATCTGTGCTGAATTAAGGATATTTGATGCCATTGAGCAATATGGATAGTGTTCAGCAATCTGTGGCAAGGGTTTGCAAGCGGAAATGGGCTAGGGTCTTTTATTTGGCAGTCTGTGGGGGTAGAGGCTTGTGTTTTTCAGTCTGTGGGAGGTAAGGGGAGGGGCTTTGTCCGGTTGTCTGACAGGCAGTGAGGGGCCGTGTCTGAGGGAGTGAGGGGCCGTGTCTGAGGGAGTGAGGGGCCGTGTCTGAGGGAGTGAGGGGCCATGTCTGAGGGAGTGAGGGGCCGTGTCTGAGGGAGTGAGGGGCCATGTCTGAGGGTCTGAGGGAGTGAGGGGCCATGTCTGAGGGTCTGAGAGAGTGAGGGGCCATGTCTGGTGTCTTGAGGGAGTGAGGGGCCGTGTCTGAGGGAGTGAGGGGCCATGTCTGAGGGAGTGAGGGGCCGTGTCTGAGGGTCTGAGAGAGTGAGGGGCCATGTCTGGTGTCTTGAGGGAGTGAGGGGCCGTGTCTGGTGTCTTGAGGGAGTGAGGGGCCGTGTCTGGTGTCTGAGGGTCTGAGGGAGTCGGGGGAGATTCTGAGGGAGTCAGGGGAGGGTCTGAGGGAGTCGGGGGGTCTGAGAGGGAGTCGGGGGGTCTGAGAGGGAGTGAGGTGGGGTGTCTGTCACTGTGAGGAAGGGGGGAGTCTCTGAACAGTGAGGAAATGGCAGGGAAAGTTTTCTGGGAGTTAGAGACTGAATGATGTGAGGAGATTGGAGCACCGGACTGGCTGTAACCGCCCTCCCTGCGCCTCCTCGGATGAACTGCTCCGACCTCACCGACCTTCTCTGTTGCGCCCACAGACCGACTGGACGAAATATTGGCCGCGGCCCAGCAATCCATCGCCAACGAGAGCGCCAGCAGTCAGGCCAACGTGCCGAAGCCACGCACAGTCGCCAGAACCTTCTACGCTGCGGAGGTGAGTGTGTGCCTAAACCGAGGAGGGCACAGTGGACTAGGATAGGCCCAGGGGGAACTCCAGCACAAGGCTTACCTCTAGTGCCGAACATCTCTCCCCTGTGGCAATCTGTCTCTCCCCATCTCTTTCCCTTTCTCTCCCTCTCTTTTTCACTGTCTCTTTCCCTCTGACTCCTTGCTCTCGCTCTTCAACCTATCTCCCTCTCTCCCTCCTCTCTCTCCCCCTCCTCTCTCTCTCTCTCCCCTCCTCTCTCTCTCCCCTCCTCTCTCTCTCCCCCCTCCTCTCTCTCCCCCCTCCTCTCTCTCTCCCCCCTCCTCTCTCTCTCTCCCCCCTCCTCTCTCTCTCCCCCCTCCTCTCTCTCTCCCCCCTCCTCTCTCTCTCTCCCCTCCTCTCTCTCTCTCCCCTCCTCTCTCTCTCCCCCTCTCTCTCCCCCTCCTCTCTCTCTCTCCCCCCTCCTCTCTCTCTCTCCCCCTCCCCTCTCTCTCTCCCTCCTCTCTCCCCCTCCTCTCTCTCTCTCCCCTCCTCTCCCTCTCTCTCTCCCTCTCTCTCCCCCTCCTCTCTCTCTCTCCCCCTCCTCTCTCTCCCTCTCTCTCCCCCTCCTCTCTCTCCCTGCCCCCTCCTCTCTCTCTCTCCCCCTCCCCTCTCTCTCTCCCCCTCCTCTCTCTCCCTCTCTCTCCCCCTCCTCTCTCTCCCCCTCCTCTCTCTCTCTCTCCTCCTCTCTCTCTCTCCCCTCCTCTCTCTCTCTCCCCTCCTCTCTCTCTCTCCCCCTCCTCTCTCTCTCTCCCCTCCTCTCTCTCTCTCCCCTCCTCTCTCTCCCCCTCCTCTCTCTCCCCTCTCTCTCCCCCTCTCTCTCTCCCCTCCCCCTCTCTCTCTCCCCTCCTCTCTCTCTCCCCCCTCTCTCTCTCCCCCCTCTCTCTCTCCCCTCCTCTCTCTCTCCCCTCCTCTCTCTCTCCCCCCTCTCTCTCTCCCCTCTCTCTCTCCCCCTCCTCTCTCTCTCCCTCCTCTCTCTCTCTCTCCCCTCCTCTCTCTCTCCCCTCCTCTCTCTCTCCCCCTCCTCTCTCTCTCTCCCCTCCCCTCTCTCTCCCCCTCCTCTCTCTCTCTCCCCTCCTCTCTCTCTCTCCCCCTCCTCTCTCTCTCCCCTCCTCTCTCTCCCCCTCCTCTCTCTCTCTCCCCCTCCTCTCTCTCTCCTCCTCTCTCTCTCCCCTCCTCTCTCTCTCCCCCTCTCTCTCTCTCTCCCCTCTCTCTCTCCCCTCCTCTCTCTCTCCCCTCCTCTCTCTCCCCCTCCTCTCTCTCTCCCCCTCCTCTCTCTCTCCCTCCTCTCTCTCTCCCTCCTCTCTCTCTCTCTCCCTCCTCTCTCTCTCTCCCCCTCCCCTCTCTCTCTCCCCCTCCTCTCTCTCTCCCCTCCTCTCTCCCCTCCTCTCTCTCTCCCCCTCTCTCTCTCTCTCCCCTCTCTCTCTCCCCCTCCTCCCTCTCTCCCCTCCTCTCTCTCCCCTCCTCTCTCTCCCCCTCCTCTCTCTCTCCCCCTCCTCTCTCTCTCTCCCCTCCTCTCTCTCTCCCCTCCTCTCTCCCTCCTCTCTCTCTCTCCCCCTCCCCTCTCTCTCTCCCCCTCCTCTCTCTCTCCCTCCTCTCTCTCTCTCCCTCCTCTCTCTCTCTCCCCCTCCTCTCTCTCTCTCCCCCTCCTCTCTTTCTCTCCCCCTCCTCTCTCTCTCCCCCTCCTCTCTCTCTCTCCCCCTCCTCTCTTTCTCTCCCCCTCCTCTCTCTCCCCCCTCCTCTCTCTCTCCCCTCCTCTCTCTCTCCCCCTCCTCTCTCTCTCTCCGCTCCTCTCGCTCTCTCTGCCCTCTCTCTCTCTCTCCCCCCTCCTCTCTCTCTCCCCCTCCTCTCTCCCTCCTCTCTCTCCTGTTGCTCCTATGCACTAATCCCTTTCCTCCATGCCCTCACCATTAGTGCTGAGGGGTTTGGGGAGCGCTGATTGCCCAATCTCATGATAAGGTTACAGTTCAGACACACTGTGCCATTGGCCTCAGTGCTCGCACTCCCAGCTCTGAGTCAGAGGCTCTCAGTTCAAGTTGTCCTTCAGTTGAGACTTAAAGCGAGGCTCTGTTAAAGGGGTGGCCAGAAACAACTGGAGGATCACCCCAGTGTGTGTGAGTGTGTGAGTCAGAGTGTGTGAGTGTGAGTGATTTAGTGAGTGAGTCTGAGTGAGTCTGAGTGTGAGTGTGCAAGTGAGGTGGAGTGTGTGAGTGTGGAGTGAGTGTGAGAGAGTGAGTGTGGAGTGAGTGTGAGTGATTTTCTGTGAGTGAGGAGTGTGTGAGTGAGTGATTGTGTGTGTGAGTGAGGGGGAGTGTGGAGTCTGTGAGTGAGTGTGAGTGAGTGTGCAAGTGTGTGAGTGCGAGTGTGAGTGTGGAGTGAGTGTGGACTGAGTGATTTTGTGTGAGTGAGTGTGAGTGATTGTGTGAGTGAGTGTGAGTATGTGTTTAAGTGAGTGAGTGTGTGGAGTGAGTGTGAGTGAGTATGTGTTTGAGTGTGGAGTGTGTGTGTGTGTGAGTGGTGAGTGTGAGTGAGTGTGAGTGTGGAGTGTGTGAGTGAGTATGTGTTTGTGTGTGAGTGTGCGAGTGTGAGTGTGAGTGAGTGTGAGTGCGAGTGAGTGTGCGAGTGAGTGTGAGTGCGAGTGAGTGTGTGAGTGCGAGTGAGTGTGAGTGTGTGAGTGCGAGTGAGTGAGTGAGTGCGAGTGTGAGTGAGTGAGTGTGCGAGTGTGAGTGAGTGCGAGTGTGAGTGAGTGAGTGTGCGAGTGTGAGTGTGTCAGTTCAATAATCCTTGTAAAGCGGATGTCACTAAGTTACCCCTAATTACTTGTAGGCATTTCATTAAAAGCCTCACTGACTGACTTTGCGCAATCATCGTTTACATCTACTGGCTGGGACAGATGGGAGCTGTTCACAGTTTCAGCTACATCTGCAGTAAATTAATTAATAATTGAACAGAAGGCTCTTTTGATGTCTTTTTAAAAAAATGCAGATTTGCCAATTGTCAGAAGAGAATATAAATGTCCAGCTGCAGCGCCGCTAAAATCCTCTTGATGGCGATAGAGAGCAGTAGTTTTCAATAGCTCCTCAGCACCATCTGTGGGCTGTTCCTGGTACTGCAGCGGCCTCCTCCAATATTTACCCTTCCCTGTCCAAAGGCATTCACTCCTTCCAGGTCCCAGTGACACTGGTGCCTTGTCTAAATGGCTGTTATTTACAAGAGTTTTGATGCTTAACACTTATTAAACACGAGTGAGAAAGGAATAGAAAGTTATTCTGATAGAAAGCGAATTTCTATAGCGCCTTTCACGACCTCAGAACATCCCAAAGCGCTTTACAGCCAATGAAGTACTTTTGAAGTGTAGTCACTGTTGTAATGTGGGAAACGCGGCAGCCAATTTGCACACAGCAAGCTCCCACAACCAGCAATGTGATAATGAGCAGATAGTCTGTTTTTAGTGATGTTGGTTGAGGGATGAACTCCTTCAAATGCTGGCCGCGGGATCTTCAATGTCCACCTGAGAGAGCAGACGGGGGCCTCGGTTTAACGTCTCATCCGAAAGACGGCACCTCCGACAGCGTGGCGCTCCCTCAGCGCCGCGCTTTTTTTTTCATTCGTTCACGGGATGTGGGCGTCGCTGGCGAGGCCCAGCATTTATTGCCCATCCCGAGTTGCCCCTTGAGGAGGTGGCGGTGAGCCGCCTTCTTGAACCGTGTGGTGAAGGGACTCCCACTTGCTGATTGTATTAACACCACTTAAAGATTTGAACCTCGCGACGTCTCCCTAAAGTGTTCATCAGTCCGCCTGTCAGAAGATTGGAGAAGCTTGAGAAGGCTTGTACGGCGATGTGAGCGTCAGCCTAGATTTTTTGTGCTCGAGTCTTTGGAGTGCGGACTTGAACCCACGACCTTCTGACGCGGAGGCGAGAGAGCGCGGCTCGCTGAGCCACGGCTGACACCGTTAGATGAGATGGGGGATGTGCGGTGAGAGGAGGCACGTGTGGAGTACAAACACCGACACAGACCAGCCGGGCCGAGCGGCCTGTTTCTGTACTGTACGTTCTGTGAAGGTTGGGAGGGGGGGACAGAACCGGGCTCAGTACGGACAGAACCGTCTGCTGGGAGTGCGACCCGGCCCCTGTGGAACCCTACCCCAGTCGGCAGGGGCTTTGAGGGAGAACCATTGGAGCATGAAGCCCGCTGTTTGATTTCTGACACCAATCCGTTTATTGTGTTTGACCAAGTCCAGGTACACACAATGGGGGGAGAAATTCGGTATCGCTCCGTTTGGGGCGCGATTATCGGCCGGGCGCAAAGTTTAGCGCCTGGCGCTAATTATCGCCTCCGACTGCAAACTTGATTTCTATCGCCCCTGGAGGTGATTGGAGCGCTAAATCAGGTGCTACACACCTGTCTTAAGGCGCTAACGCCGAGGAGCGAGGCGCTACCTCAGAGCGCTGGCGAAGCTCATGTGACGTCAGTCAGCAATGGAACACAGACACACTGGCGCCGGCCAGTTCTTAAAGGGGAGGGTCGATCTTGCTCTCCATCCACATCCTGCTCATTGCAGCCTTGAATCTCGGCCTGGAGAGACCTGTACATCAAATCTGCTGGAAAGAACAATGGAGAGGCCCAGGGAAAGAGCTCAGAGTGCAGCCCCCACAGTCTCTTCTAAATCGATGCAAGGAAGGTCAAATCAAAATAAACCTGCAAAGTGCTGCTCAGTACCCAAAACTCCTTCACACAGCGTTGAATCTCTCCAGAAGTCTCTCTCTCTCTCTCAGAATGCGTGGTGCAAAAATGTCACCGACAAAAAAAGGCAGGAAGCGGTCACCTTTAAATAACGCTCCCCCAGTCCCTTTCTGACAGCAAAACGCTCCCCTCAACCTGTCGTTGCTAGCGGCAGGCGGTAAGGCAGGGGGGCGCCACTCAATATCCGGGCCGGGGCGTTGCGCACTCGACTGACGTCACGATCTGCCGGCGCAGGAGATCGTGGCGGTAGTGTTTAGCACCGCCGCAAAATGTCTGGTCAATTTCGCGAGCAGCGCTAACGGGAGGTGCACAGCAACCGAATTTTCCCTCCAATATCTTTTAAGCAGTAGAGACGTAACCCTCGTTGTTGTTCCTTTCCAATGCTGATTCTGCAACTTGTTACGAAAAGCTTGAGATCTTTATGGTCACGGAATACAGTCAGTGATAATTGATTATGGCTTGACAAGTGTTATTGTGAACAAGACCCCCCCCAGAAAGGATGTAATTCCTCCCAAACAGCAGATGCCAACTTGATACCGTCCTGTCCTATTGTCTCACTTCCGGGCTCAAGACTGCCTTGGTGAACTCATTCCCAATGTGGCCATGACACAAATCTTACAGAACCTGTCGTTACAGCAAACAGCTAAAGCACCGTGTCAGCTGAATTGTATCCAGCCAAATCCAACCCTAAATCATCCATTTCATTAAATAAAAAGAAACCAAAAACTTTAATCGCATGAGATTAAACCAAATCCTAATCCTACGTATATACGTATATACACAACTAAGGTACCTGACAATGGGCTGGGGAAGGTGTTACTGCGGCCGGTTTGAATTGAGGCCAGTCTGTTCCGAAGCCCGGGTTGATGAAGGCCGGCCCTAAAGCGGCCGTGGAGATTGCTAACCGCCCGTCCTGTTCTCTTCTCCAGCCGCTGTACGACCAGCAGGGGATGACGGCGATGGGGCCGCAAGTCAACTTCGACCGGCTGGCTGCACAACAAGGGCTGATGCGGCAGAAGTCGATGGGTGAGAGAGGATTGTGCTGCTCGCTGGGGGGCGGTGGGTGTATATCAGCAGGTCGGAAACAAGGAGCAGGAGGAGGCCGTTCAGCCCCTCCAGGCTGTTCCGCCATTCAATAAGATCACAGCCGATCTCCACTTTCCCGCACTATCCCCATATCCCTTGATTAATATCCAAAAATCTATCGATCTCTGTCTTGAATACACTCACCGACGGAGCCTCCACAGCCCTCTGGGGGAGAGAATTCCAAAGATTCACCGCCCTCTGAGTGAAGAAATTTCTCCTCATCCCAGTCCTGATTGACCCACCTTTGTTCCACATCCCTCGATACTGAGACCGATTGAGCTTCATCCTGAAGTTTTCCATTGACCCTCCCATCACCTAACGCCGCTCGGCGGAGAGAGTTCCAGATTTCTACTACCCTTTGTGTGAAGAGGTGCTTCCTGACATTAGACCAGTACTGTACCCCAGTGTTATACAGTGACAGACCTGTTCCCACCAGTACTGTACCCCAGTGTTATACAGTGACAGACCTGTACCCACCAGTACTGTACCCCAGTGTTATACAGTGACAGACCTGTACCCACCAGTACTGTACCCCAGTGTTATACAGTGACAGACCTGTACCCACCAGTACTGTACCCCAGTGTTATACAGTGACAGACCTGTACCCACCAGTACTGTACCCCAGTGTTACAGTGACAGACCTGTACCCACTGGTACTGTACCCACGTGTTATACAGTGACAGACCTGTACCCACCAGTACTGTACCCCAGTGTTATACAGTGACAGACCTGTACCCACCAGTACTGTACCCCGTGTTATACAGTGACAGACCTGTACCCACCAGTACTGTACCCCATGTTATACAGTAACAGACCTGTACCCCCAGTACTGTACCCCAGTGTTATACAGTGACAGACCTGTACCCACCAGTACTGTACCCCAGTGTTATACAGTGACAGACCTGTGCCCACCAGTACTGTACCCCAGTGTTATACAGTGTCAGACCTGTACCCACCAGTACTGTACCCCAGTGTTATACAGTGACAGACCTGTACCCACCAGTACTGTACCCCAGTGTTATACAGTGACAGACCTGTACCCACCAGTACTGTACCCCAGTGTTATACAGTGACAGACCTGTGCCCACCAGTACTGTACCCCAGTGTTATACAGTGACAGACCTGTACCCACCAGTACTGTACCCCAGTGTTATACAGTGACAGACCTGTACCCACCAGTACTGTACCCCAGTGTTATACAGTGACAGACCTGTACCCACCAGTATTGTACCCCAGTGTTATACAGTGACAGACCTGTACCCGCTGTACTGTACCCCAGTGTTATACAGTGGCAGACCTGTACCCACCAGTACTGTACCCCAGTGTTATACAGTGACAGACCTGTACCCACCAGTACTGTACCCCAGTGTTATACAGTGACAGACCTGTACCCACCAGTACTGTACCCCAGTGTTATACAGCGACAGACCTGTACCCACCAGTACTGTACCCCAGTGTTATACAGCGACAGACCTGTACCCACCAGTACTGTACCCCAGTGTTATACAGTGACAGACCTGTACCCACCAGTACTGTACCCCAGTGTTATACAACGACAGACCTGTACCCACCAGTACTGTACCCCAGTGTTATACAGCGACAGACCTGTACCCACCAGTACTGCACCCCAGTGTTGTACAGCGACAGACCTGTACCCCCCAGTACGGTACCCCAGTGTTATACAGTGAGAGACCTGTACCCACCAGTACTGTACCCCAGTGTTATACAGTGACAGACCTGTACCCACCAGTACTGTACCCCAGTGTTATACAGTGACAGACCTGTACCCACCAGTACTGTACCCCCGTGTTACACAGTGACAGACCTGTACCCACCAGTACTGTACCACAGTGTTATACAGTGACAGACCTGCACCCACCAGTACTGTACCCCAGTGTTATACAGTGACAGACCTGTACCCACCAGTACTGTACCCCAGTGTTATACAGTGACAGACCTGTACCCACCAGTACTGTAGCCCAGTGTTATACAGTGACAGACCTGTACCCACCAGTACTGTACCCCATGTTATACAGTAACAGACCTGTACCCCCAGTACTGTACCCCAGTGTTATACAGTGACAGACCTGTACCCACCAGTATTGTACCCCAGTGTTATACAGTGACAGACCTGTGCCCACCAGTACTGTACCCCAGTGTTATACAGTGTCAGACCTGTACCCATCAGTACTGTACCCCAGTGTTATACAGTGACAGACCTGTACCCACCAGTACTGTACCCCAGTGTTATACAGTGACAGACCTGTACCCACCAGTACTGTACCCCAGTGTTATACAGTGACAGACCTGTGCCCACCAGTACTGTACCCCAGTGTTATACAGTGACAGACCTGTGCCCACCAGTACTGTACCCCAGTGTTATACAGTGACAGACCTGTACCCACCAGTACTGTACCCCAGTGTTATACAGTGACAGACCTGTACCCACCAGTACTGTACCCCAGTGTTATACAGTGACAGACCTGTACCCGCTGTACTGTACCCCAGTGTTATACAGTGGCAGACCTGTACCCACCAGTACTGTACCCCAGTGTTATACAGTGACAGACCTGTACCCACCAGTACTGTACCCCAGTGTTATACAGTGACAGACCTGTACCCACCAGTACTGTACCCCAGTGTTATACAGCGACAGACCTGTACCCACCAGTACTGTACCCCAGTGTTATACAGCGACAGACCTGTACCCACTAGTACTGTACCCCAGTGTTATACAGTGACAGACCTGTACCCACCAGTACTGTACCCCAGTGTTATACAGCGACAGACCTGTACCCACCAGTACTGTACCCCAGTGTTATACAGCGACAGACCTGTACCCACCAGTACTGCACCCCAGTGTTGTACAGCGACAGACCTGTACCCCCCAGTACGGTACCCCAGTGTTATACAGTGACAGACCTGTACCCACCAGTACTGTACCCCAGTGTTATACAGTGACAGACCTGTACCCACCAGTACTGTACCCCAGTGTTATACAGTGACAGACCTGTACCCACCAGTACTGTACCCCCGTGTTACACAGTGACAGACCTGTACCCACCAGTACTGTACCACAGTGTTATACAGTGACAGACCTGTACCCACCAGTACTGTACCCCCGTGTTACACAGTGACAGACCTGTACCCCCCAGTACTGTACCCCAGTGTTATACAGAGACAGACCTGTACCCACCAGTACTGTACCCCAGTGTTATACAGTGACAGACCTGTACCCACCAGTACTGTACCCCAGTGTTATACAGTGACAGACCTGTACCCACCAGTACTGTACCCCAGTGTTATACAGTGACAGACCTGTACCCACCAGTACTGTACCCCCGTGTTACACAGTGACAGACCTGTACCCCCCAGTACTGTACCCCAATGTTATACAGTGACAGACCTGTCCCCACCGGTACTGTACCCCAGTGTTATACAGTGACAGACCTGTACCCACCAGTACTGTACCCCAGTGTTATACAGTGACAGACCTGTACCCCCCAGTACTGTACCCCAGTGTTATACAGTGACAGACCTGTACCCACCAGTACTGTACCCCAGTGTTATACAGTGACAGACCTGTACCCACCAGTACTGTACCCCAGTGTTATACAGTGACAGACCTGTACCCCCCAGTACTGTATCCCAGTGTTATACAGTGACAGACCTGTACCCACCGGTACTGTACCCCAGTGTTATACAGTGACAGACCTGTCCCCACCGGTACTGTACCCCAGTGTTATACAGTGACAGACCTGTCCGCACCGGTACTGTACCCCAGTGTTACACAGTGACAGACCTGTACCCACCAGTACTGTACCCCAGTGTTATACAGTGAGAGACCTGTACCCACCAGAACTGTACCCCAGTGTTATACAGTGACAGACCTGTGCCCACCAATACTGTACCCCAGTGTTATACAGTGACAGACCTGTACCCACCAGTACTGTACCCCAGTGTTATACAGTGACAGACCTGTGCCCACCAGTACTGTACCCCAGTGTTATACAGTGACACACCTGTCCCCACCGGTACTGTACCCCAGTGTTATACAGTGACAGACCTGTACCCACCAGTACTGTACCCCAGTGTTATACAGTGACAGACCTGTACCCCCCAGTACTGTACCCCAGTGTTATACAGTGACAGACCTGTACCCACCAGTACTGTATCCCAGTGTAATACAGTGACAGACCTGTCCCCACCGGCACTGTACCCCAGTGTTATACAGTGACAGACCTGTACCCACCAGTACTGTACCCCAGTGTTATACAGTGACAGACCTGTCCCCACCGGTACTGTACCCCAGTGTTACACAGTGACAGACCTTTACCCACCAGTACTGTACCCCAGTGTTATACAGTTACAGACCTGTACCAACCGGTACTGTACCCCAGTGTTATAAAGTGACAGACCTGTCCCCACCGGTACTGTACCCCAGTGTTACACAGTGACAGACCTGTACCCACCAGTACTGTACGCCAGTGTTACACAGTGACAGACCTGTACCCACCAGTACTGTACCCCAGTGTTATACAGTGACAGACCTGTACCCACCAGTACTGTACCCCAGTGTTATACAGAGACAGACCTGTACCCACCAGTACTGTACCCCAGTGTTATACAGTGACAGACCTGTCCCCACCAGTACTGTACCCCCGTGTTACACAGTGACAGACCTGTACCCCCCAGTACTGTACCCCAATGTTAGACAGTGACAGACCTGTCCCCACCGGTACTGTACCCCAGTGTTATACAGTGACAGACCTGTACCCACCAGTACTGTACCCCAGTGTTATACAGTGACAGACCTGTACCCACCAGTACTGTACCCCAGTGTTATACAGTGACAGACCTGTACCCCCCAGTACTGTACCCCAGTGTTATACAGTGACAGACCTGTACCCACCGGTACTGTACCCCAGTGTTATACAGTGACAGACCTGTCCCCACCGGTACTGTACCCCAGTGTTATACAGTGACAGACCTGTCCCCACCGGTACTGTACCCCAGTGTTACACAGTGACAGACCTGTACCCACCAGTACTGTACCCCAGTGTTATACAGTGAGAGACCTGTACCCACCAGTACTGTACCCCAGTGTTATACAGTGACAGACCTGTGCCCACCAGTACTGTACCCCAGTGTTATACAGTGACAGACCTGTCCCCACCGGTACTGTACCCCAGTGTTATACAGTGACAGACCTGTACCCACCAGTACTGTACCCCAGTGTTATACAGTTACAGACCTGTACCAACCGGTACTGTACCCCAGTGTTATACAGTGACAGACCTGTCCCCACCGGTACTGTACCCCAGTGTTACACAGTGACAGACCTGTACCCACCAGTACTGTACGCCAGTGTTACACAGTGACAGACGTGTACCCACCAGTACTGTACCCCAGTGTTGTACAGTGACAGACCTGTACCCACCAGTACTGTACCCCAGTGTTATACAGAGACAGACCTGTACCCACCAGTACTGTACCCCAGTGTTACACAGTGACAGACCTGTACCCACCAGTACTGTACGCCAGTGTTATACAGTGACAGACCTGTACCCACCAATACTGTACCCCAGTGTTATACAGTGACAGCCCTGTACCCACCAGTACTGTACCCCAGTGTTATACAGTGACAGACCTGTACCCACCAGTACTATACCCCCATGATATACAGTGACAGACCTGTACCCACCAGTACTGTACCCCAGTGTTATACAGTGACAGACCTGTACCAACCAGCACTGTACCCCAGTGTTATACAGTGACAGACCTGTGCCCACCAGTACTGTACCCCAGTGTTATACAGTGACAGACCTGTACCCACCAGTACTGTACCCCAGTGTAATACACAGACAGACCTGTACCCACCAGTACTGTACCCGTGTTATACAGTGACAGACCTGTACCCACCAGTACTGTACCCCAGTGTTATACAGTGACAGACCTGTACCCACCAGTACTGTACCCCAGTGTTATACAGTGACAGACCTGTACCCACCAGTACTGTACCCCATGTTATACAGTAACAGACCTGTACCCCCAGTACTGTACCCCAGTGTTATACAGTGACAGACCTGTACCCACCAGTACTGTACCCCAGTGTTATACAGTGACAGACCTGTGCCCACCAGTACTGTACCCCAGTGTTATACAGTGTCAGACCTGTACCCATCAGTACTGTACCCCAGTGTTATACAGTGACAGACCTGTACCCACCAGTACTGTACCCCAGTGTTATACAGTGACAGACCTGTACCCACCAGTACTGTACCCCAGTGTTATACAGTGACAGACCTGTACCCGCTGTACTGTACCCCAGTGTTATACAGTGGCAGACCTGTACCCACCAGTACTGTACCCCAGTGTTATACAGTGACAGACCTGTACCCACCAGTACTGTACCCCAGTGTTATACAGTGACAGACCTGTACCCACCAGTACTGTACCCCAGTGTTATACAGCGACAGACCTGTACCCACCAGTACTGTACCCCAGTGTTATACAGCGACAGACCTGTACCCCCCAGTACTGTACCCCAGTGTTATACAGAGACAGACCTGTACCCACCAGTACTGTACCCCAGTGTTATACAGTGACAGACCTGTACCCACCAGTACTGTACCCCAGTGTTATACAGTGACAGACCTGTACCCACCAGTACTGTACCCCAGTGTTATACAGTGACAGACCTGTACCCACCAGTACTGTACCCCCGTGTTACACAGTGACAGACCTGTACCCCCCAGTACTGTACCCCAATGTTATACAGTGACAGACCTGTCCCCACCGGTACTGTACCCCAGTGTTATACAGTGACAGACCTGTACCCACCAGTACTGTACCCCAGTGTTATACATTGACAGACCTGTACCCCCCAGTACTGTACCCCAGTGTTATACAGTGACAGACCTGTACCCACCAGTACTGTACCCCAGTGTTATACAGTGACAGACCTGTACCCACCAGTACTGTACCCCAGTGTTATACAGTGACAGACCTGTACCCCCCAGTACTGTATCCCAGTGTTATACAGTGACAGACCTGTACCCACCGGTACTGTACCCCAGTGTTATACAGTGACAGACCTGTCCCCACCGGTACTGTACCCCAGTGTTATACAGTGACAGACCTGTCCCCACCGGTACTGTACCCCAGTGTTACACAGTGACAGACCTGTACCCACCAGTACTGTACCCCAGTGTTATACAGTGAGAGACCTGTACCCACCAGAACTGTACCCCAGTGTTATACAGTGACAGACCTGTGCCCACCAATACTGTACCCCAGTGTTATACAGTGACAGACCTGTACCCACCAGTACTGTACCCCAGTGTTATACAGTGACAGACCTGTGCCCACCAGTACTGTACCCCAGTGTTATACAGTGACACACCTGTCCCCACCGGTACTGTACCCCAGTGTTATACAGTGACAGACCTGTACCCACCAGTACTGTACCCCAGTGTTATACAGTGACAGACCTGTACCCCCCAGTACTGTACCCCAGTGTTATACAGTGACAGACCTGTACCCACCAGTACTGTACCCCAGTGTAATAAAGTGACAGACCTGTCCCCACCGGCACTGTACCCCAGTGTTATACAGTGACAGACCTGTACCCAACAGTACTGTACCCCAGTGTTATACAGTGACAGACCTGTACCCACCAGTACTATACCCCCATGATATACAGTGACAGACCTGTACCCACCAGTACTGTACCCCAGTGTTATACAGTGACAGACCTGTACCAACCAGCACTGTACCCCAGTGTTATACAGTGACAGACCTGTGCCCACCAGTACTGTACCCCAGTGTTATACAGTGACAGACCTGTACCCACCAGTACTGTACCCCAGTGTAATACACAGACAGACCTGTACCCACCAGTACTGTACCCCAGTTTTATACAGTGACAGACCTGTACCCACCAGTACTGCACCCCAGTGTTATACAGTGACAGACCTGTACCCACCAGTACTGTACCCCAGTGTTATACAGTGACAGACCTGTACCCACCAGAACTGTACCCCATGTTATACAGTAACAGACCTGTACCCCCAGTACTGTACCCCAGTGTTATACAGTGACAGACCTGTACCCACCAGTACTGTACCCCAGTGTTATACAGTGACAGACCTGTGCCCACCAGTACTGTACCCCAGTGTTATACAGTGTCAGACCTGTACCCATCAGTACTGTACCCCAGTGTTATACAGTGACAGACCTGTACCCACCAGTACTGTACCCCAGTGTTATACAGTGACAGACCTGTACCCACCAGTACTGTACCCCAGTGTTATACAGTGACAGACCTGTGCCCACCAGTACTGTACCCCAGTGTTATACAGTGACAGACCTGTGCCCACCAGTACTGTACCCCAGTGTTATACAGTGACAGACCTGTACCCACCAGTACTGTACCCCAGTGTTATACAGTGACAGACCTGTACCCACCAGTACTGTACCCCAGTGTTATACAGTGACAGACCTGTACCCGCTGTACTGTACCCCAGTGTTATACAGTGGCAGACCTGTACCCACCAGTACTGTACCCCAGTGTTATACAGTGACAGACCTGTACCCACCAGTACTGTACCCCAGTGTTATACAGTGACAGACCTGTACCCACCAGTACTGTACCCCAGTGTTATACAGTGACAGACCTGTACCCACCAGTACTGTACCCCAGTGTAATACACAGACAGACCTGTACCCACCAGTACTGTACCCCAGTGTTATACAGTGACAGACCTGTACCCACCAGTACTGTACCCCAGTGTTATACAGTGACAGACCTGTACCCACCAGTACTGTACCCCAGTGTTATACAGTGACAGACCTGTACCCACCAGTACTGTACCCCATGTTATACAGTAACAGACCTGTACCCCCAGTACTGTACCCCAGTGTTATACAGTGACAGACCTGTACCCACCAGTACTGTACCCCAGTGTTATACAGTGACAGACCTGTGCCCACCACCAGTACTGTACCCCAGTGTTATACAGTGTCAGACCTGTACCCATCAGTACTGTACCCCAGTGTTATACAGTGACAGACCTGTACCCACCAGTACTGTACCCCAGTGTTATACAGTGACAGACCTGTACCCACCAGTACTGTACCCCAGTGTTATACAGTGACAGACCTGTGCCCACCAGTACTGTACCCCAGTGTTATACAGTGACAGACCTGTGCCCACCAGTACTGTACCCCAGTGTTATACAGTGACAGACCTGTACCCACCAGTACTGTACCCCAGTGTTATACAGTGACAGACCTGTACCCACCAGTACTGTACCCCAGTGTTATACAGTGACAGACCTGTACCCGCTGTACTGTACCCCAGTGTTATACAGTGGCAGACCTGTACCCACCAGTACTGTACCCCAGTGTTATACAGTGACAGACCTGTACCCACCAGTACTGTACCCCAGTGTTATACAGTGACAGACCTGTACCCACCAGTACTGTACCCCAGTGTTATACAGCGACAGACCTGTACCCACCAGTACTGTACCCCAGTGTTATACAGCGACAGACCTGTACCCCCCAGTACTGTACCCCAGTGTTATACAGAGACAGACCTGTACCCACCAGTACTGTACCCCAGTGTTATACAGTGACAGACCTGTACCCACCAGTACTGTACCCCAGTGTTATACAGTGACAGACCTGTACCCACCAGTACTGTACCCCAGTGTTATACAGTGACAGACCTGTACCCCCCAGTACTGTATCCCAGTGTTATACAGTGACAGACCTGTACCCACCGGTACTGTACCCCAGTGTTATACAGTGACAGACCTGTCCCCACCGGTACTGTACCCCCAGTGTTATACAGTGACAGACCTGTCCCCACCGGTACTGTACCCCAGTGTTACACAGTGACAGACCTGTACCCACCAGTACTGTACCCCAGTGTTATACAGTGAGAGACCTGTACCCACCAGAACTGTACCCCAGTGTTATACAGTGACAGACCTGTGCCCACCAATACTGTACCCCAGTGTTATACAGTGACAGACCTGTACCCACCAGTACTGTACCCCAGTGTTATACAGTGACAGACCTGTGCCCACCAGTACTGTACCCCAGTGTTATACAGTGACACACCTGTCCCCACCGGTACTGTACCCCAGTGTTATACAGTGACAGACCTGTACCCACCAGTACTGTACCCCAGTGTTATACAGTGACAGACCTGTACCCCCCAGTACTGTACCCCAGTGTTATACAGTGACAGACCTGTACCCACCAGTACTGTACCCCAGTGTAATAAAGTGACAGACCTGTCCCCACCGGCACTGTACCCCAGTGTTATACAGTGACAGACCTGTACCCACCAGTACTGTACCCCAGTGTTATACAGTGACAGACCTGTACCCACCAGTACTATACCCCCATGATATACAGTGACAGACCTGTACCCACCAGTACTGTACCCCAGTGTTATACAGTGACAGACCTGTACCAACCAGCACTGTACCCCAGTGTTATACATTGACAGACCTGTGCCCACCAGTACTGTACCCCAGTGTTATACAGTGACAGACCTGTACCCACCAGTACTGTACCCCAGTGTAATACACAGACAGACCTGTACCCACCAGTACTGTACCCCAGTGTTATACAGTGACAGACCTGTACCCACCAGTACTGTACCCCAGTGTTATACAGTGACAGACCTGTACCCACCAGTACTGTACCCCAGTGTTATACAGTGACAGACCTGTACCCACCAGTACTGTACCCCATGTTATACAGTAACAGACCTGTACCCCCAGTACTGTACCCCAGTGTTATACAGTGACAGACCTGTACCCACCAGTACTGTACCCCAGTGTTATACAGTGACAGACCTGTGCCCACCAGTACTGTACCCCAGTGTTATACAGTGTCAGACCTGTACCCATCAGTACTGTACCCCAGTGTTATACAGTGACAGACCTGTACCCACCAGTACTGTACCCCAGTGTTATACAGTGACCGACCTGTACCCACCAGTACTGTACCCCAGTGTTATACAGTGACAGACCTGTGCCCACCAGTACTGTACCCCAGTGTTATACAGTGACAGACCTGTGCCCACCAGTACTGTACCCCAGTGTTATACAGTGACAGACCTGTACCCACCAGTACTGTACCCCAGTGTTATACAGTGACAGACCTGTACCCACCAGTACTGTACCCCAGTGTTATACAGTGACAGACCTGTACCCGCTGTACTGTACCCCAGTGTTATACAGTGGCAGACCTGTACCCACCAGTACTGTACCCCAGTGTTATACAGTGACAGACCTGTACCCACCAGTACTGTACCCCAGTGTTATACAGAGACAGACCTGTACCCACCAGTACTGTACCCCAGTGTTATACAGTGACAGACCTGTACCCACCAGTACTGTACCCCAGTGTTATACAGTGACAGACCTGTACCCACCAGTACTGTACCCCAGTGTTATACAGTGACAGACCTGTACCCACCAGTACTGTACCCCCGTGTTACACAGTGACAGACCTGTACCCCCCAGTACTGTACCCCAATGTTATACAGTGACAGACCTGTCCCCACCGGTACTGTACCCCAGTGTTATACAGTGACAGACCTGTACCCACCAGTACTGTATCCCAGTGTTATACAGTGACAGACCTGTACCCACCAGTACTGTACCCCCGTGTTATAGAGTGACAGACCTGTACCCACCAGTACTGTACCCCAGTGTTATACAGTGACAGACCTGTACCCACCAGTACTGTACCCCAGTGTTATACAGTGACAGACCTGTACTCACCAGTACTATACCCCCATGATATACAGTGACAGACCTGTACCCACCAGTGCTGTACCCCAGTGTTATACAGTGACAGACCTGTACCAACCAGCACTGTACCCCAGTGTTATACAGTGACAGACCTGTGCCCACCAGTACTGTACCCCAGTGTTATACAGTGACAGACCTGTACCCACCAGTACTGTACCCAGTGTAATACACAGACAGACCTGTACCCACCAGTACTGTACCCCCGTGTTACACAGTGACAGACCTGCACCCACCAGTACTGTACCCCAGTGTTACACAGTGACAGACCTGCACCCACCAGTACTGTACCCCAGTGTTATACAGTGACAGACCTGTGCCCACCAGTACTGTACCCCAGTGTTATACACTGTCAGACCTGTGCCCACCAGTACTGTACCCCAGTGTTATACAGTGACAGACCTGTACCCACCAGTACTGTACCCCAGTGTTATACAGTGACAGACCTGTGCCCACCAGTACTGTACCCCAGTATTATACAGTGACAGACCTGTACCCACCAGTACTGTACCCCAGTGTTATACAGTGACAGACCTGTGCCCACCAGTACTGTACCCCCGTGTTATACAGTGACAGACCTGTACCCACCAGTACTGTACCCCAGGGTTATACAGTGACAGACCTGTACCCACCAGTACTGTACCCCAGTGTTATACAGTGACAGACCTATACCCACCAGTACTGTACCCCCGTGTTATACAGTGACAGACCTGTACCCACCAGTACTGTACCCCAGTGTTATACAGTGACAGACCTGTGCCCACCAGTACTGTACCCCAGTGTTATACAGTGACAGACCCGTACCCACCAGTGCTGTACCCCAGTGTTATACAGTGACAGACCTGTACCCACCAGTACTGTACCCCAGTGTTATACAGTGACAGACCTGTGCCCACCAGTACTGTACCCCAGTGTTATACAGTGACAGACCTGTACCCACCAGTACTGTACCCCAGTGTTATACAGTGACAGACCTGTACCCACCAGTACTGTACCCCAGTGTTATACAGTGACAGACCTGCACCCACCAGTACTGTGCCCCAGTGTTATACAGTGACAGACCTGTACCCACCAGTACTGTACCCCAGTGTTATACAGTGATAGACCTGTACCCACCAGTACTGTACCCCAGTGTTATACAGTGACAGACCTGTACCCACCAGTACTGTACCCCAGTGTTATACAGTGACAGACCTGTGCCCACCAGTACTGTACCCCCGTGTTATACAGTGACAGACCTGTACCCCCAGTACTGTACCCCAGTGTTATACACTGACAGACCTGTACCCACCAGTACTGTACCCCAGTGTTACACAGTGACAGACCTGCACCCACCAGTACTGTACCCCAGTGTTATACACTGACAGACCTGTATCCACCAGTGCTGTACCCCAGTGTTATACAGTGACAGACCTGTACCCAGCAGTACTGTACCCCAGTGTTATACAGTGACAGACCTGTACCCACCAGTACTGTACCCCAGTGTTATACACTGACAGACCTGTACCCACCAGTACTGTACCCCAGTGTTATACAGTGACAGACCTGTCCCCACCAGTACTGTACCCCAGTGTTATACAGTGACAGACCTGTACCCACCAGTACTATACCCCAGCGTTATACAGTGACAGACCTATGCCCACCAGTACTGTACCCCAGTGATACACAGTGACAGACCTGTACCCACCAGGACTATACCCCAGTGTTATACAGTGACAGACCTATGCCCACCAGTACTGTACCCCAGTGTTACACAGTGACAGACCTGTACCCACCAGTACTGTACCCCAGTGTTACACAGTGACAGACCTGTGCCCACCAGTACTGTACCCCAGTGTAACACAGTGACAGACCAGTACCCACCAGTACTGTACCCCCGTGTTACACAGTGACAGACCAGTACCCACCAGTACTGTACCCCCGTGTTACACAGTGACAGACCTGCCCACCAGTACTGTACCCCAGTGTTATACAGTGACAGACCTGTGCCCACCAGTACTGTACCCCGTGTTACACAGTGACAGACCTGCACCCACCAGTACTGTACCCCCGTGTTATACAGTGACAGACGTGTACCCACCAGTACTGTACCCCCATGTTATACAGTGACAGACCTGTACCCACCAGTACTGGACCCCAGTGTTATACAGTGACAGACCAGTACCGACCAGTACTGTACCCCCGTGTTATACAGTGACAGACCTGTACGCACCAGTACTGTACCCCAGTGTAATACAGTGACAGACCTGTACCCACCAGTACTGTATCCCAGTGTTATACAGTGACAGACCTGTACCCAGCAGTACTGTACCCCCGTGTTATAGAGTGACAGACCTGTACCCACCAGTACTGTACCCCAGTGTTATACAGTGACAGACCTGTACCCACCAGTACTGTACCCCAGTGTTATACAGTGACAGACCTGTACTCACCAGTACTCTACCCCCATGATATACAGTGAGAGACCTGTACCAACCAGTACTGTACCCCAGTGTTATACAGTGACAGACCTGTACCAACCAGCACTGTACCCCAGTGTTATACAGTGACAGACCTGTGCCCACCAGTACTGTACCCCAGTGTTATACAGTGACAGACCTGTACCCACCAGTACTGTACCCCAGTGTAATACACAGACAGACCTGTACCCACCAGTACTGTACCCCCGTGTTACACAGTGACAGACCTGCACCCACCAGTACTGTACCCCAGTGTTACACAGTGACAGACCTGCACCCACCAGTACTGTACCCCAGTGTTATACAGTGACAGACCTGTGCCCACCAGTACTGTACCCCAGTGTTATACACTGACAGACCTGTGCCCACCAGCACTGTACCCCAGTGTTATACAGTGACAGACCTGTACCCACCAGTACTGTACCCCAGTGTTATACAGTGACAGACCTGTGCCCACCAGTACTGTACCCCAGTATTATACAGTGACAGACCTGTACCCACCAGTACTGTACCCCAGTGTTATACAGTGACAGACCTGTGCCCACCAGTACTGTACCCCCGTGTTATGCAGTGACAGACCTGTACCCACCAGTACTGTACCCCAGGGTTATACAGTGACAGACCTGTCCCCACCAGTACTGTACCCCAGTGTTATACAGTGACAGACCTATACCCACCAGCACTGTCCCCCCGTGTTATACAGTGACAGACCTGTACCCACCAGTACTGTACCCCAGTGTTATACAGTGACAGACCTGTGCCCACCAGTACTGTACCCCAGTGTTATACAGTGACAGACCCGTACCCACCAGTGCTGTACCCCAGTGTTATACAGTGACAGACCTGTACCCACCAGTACTGTACCCCAGTGTTATACAGTGACAGACCTGTGCCCACCAGTACTGTACCCCAGTGTTATACAGTGACAGACCTGTACCCACCAGTACTGTACCCCAGTGTTATACAGTGACAGACCTGTACCCACCAGTACTGTACCCCAGTGTTATACAGTGACAGACCTGTACCCAACAGCACTGTACCCCAGTGTTATACAGTGACAGACCTGTACCCACCAGTACTGTGCCCGTGTTATACAGTGACAGAGCTGTACCCACCAGTACTGTACCCCAGTGTTATACAGTGACAGACCTGTACCCACCAGTACTGTACCCGTGTTATACAGTGACAGACCTGTGCCCACCAGTACTGTACCCCCGTGTTATACAGTGACAGACCTGTACCCCCAGTACTGTACCCCAGTGTTATACAGTGACAGACCTGTACCCACCAGTACTGTACCCCAGTGTTACACAGTGACAGACCTGTACCCACCAGTACTGTACCCCCGTGTTATACAGTGACAGACCTGTACCCACCAGCACTGTACCCCAGTGTTATACAGTGACAGACCTGTCCCCACCAGTACTGTACCCCAGTGTTATACAGTGACAGACCTGTACCCACCAGTACTGTACCCCAGTGTTATACAGTGACAGACCTGTACCCACCAGTGCTGTACCCCAGTGGTACAGTGACAGACCTGTACCCACCAGTACTGTACCCCAGTGTTATACAGTGACAGGCCTGTACCCACCAGTACTGTACTCCAGTGTTACACAGTGACAGGCCTGTACCCACCGGTACTGTACCCCAGTGTTATACAGTGACAGACCTGTACCCACCAGTACTGTACCCCAGTGTTATACAGTGACAGACCTGTACCCACCAGTACTGTAACCCAGTGTTATACAGAGACAGACCTGTACCCACCATGTACTGTACCCCAGTGTTATACAGTGACAGACCTGTACCCACCATGTACTGTACCCCAGTGTTATACAGTGACAGACCTGTACCCACCAGTACTGTACCCCAGTGTTATACAGTGACAGACCTGTACCCACCAGTACTGTACCCCAGTGTTATACAGTGACAGACCTGTAATCACCAGTACTGTATCCCAGTGTTATACAGTGAGAGACCTGTACCCACCAGCACTGTACCCCAGTGTTATACAGTGACAGACCTGTACCCACCAGTACTGTACCCCAGTGTTATACAGAGACAGACCTGTACCCACCAGTACTGTACCCCAGTGTTATACAGTGACAGACCTGTACCCACCAGTACTGTATCCCAGTGTTATACAGTGACAGACCTGTACCGACCAGTACTGTACCCCAGTGTTATACAGAGACAGACCTGTACCCACCGGTGCTGTACCCCAGTGTTCTACAGTGACAGACCTGCACCCACTAGTACTGTACCCCAGTGTTCTCCAGTGACAGACCTGTACCCACCAGTACTGTACCCCAGTGTTACACAGTGACAGACCTGCACCCACCAGTACTGTACCCCAGTGTTATACAGTGACAGACCTGTACCCACCAGTACTGTACCCCAGTGTTATACAGTGACAGACCTGTACCCACCAGTACTGTACCCCAGTGTTATACAGTGACAGACCTGTGCCCACCAGTACTGTACCCCCGTGTTATACAGTGAGAGACCTGTACCCACCAGTACTGTACCCCAGGGTTATACAGTGACAGACCTGTACCCACCAGTACTGTACCCCAGTGTTATACAGTAACAGACCTGTGCCCACCAGTACTGTACCCCAGTGTTATACAGTGACAGACCTGTACCCATCAGTACTGTACCCCAGTGTTATACAGTGACAGACCTATACCCACCAGTACTGTACCCCCGTGTTATACAGTGACAGACCTGTACCCACCAGTACTGTACCCCAGTGTTATACAGTGACAGACCTGTGCCCACCAGTACTGTACCCCAGTGTTATACAGTGACAGACCTGTACCCACCAGTACTGTACCCCCATGATATACAGTGACAGACCTGTACCCACCAGTACTGTACCCCAGTGTTATACAGTGACAGACCTGTACCAACCAGTACTGTACCCCCGTGTTATACAGTGACAGACCTGTACCCACCAGTACTGTACCCCAGTGTTATACAGTGACAGACCTGTGCCCACCAGTACTGTACCCCCGTGTTATACAGTGACAGACCTGTACCCACCAGTACTGTACCCCAGGGTTATACAGTGACAGACCTGTACCCACCAGTACTGTACCCGTGTTATACACTGACAGACCTGTGCCCACCAGTACTGTATCCCAGTGTTAGACAGTGACAGACCTGTACGCAGCAGTACTGTACCCCAGTGTTATACAGTGACAGACCCATACCCACCAGTACTGTACCCCCGTGTTATACAGTGACAGACCTGTACCCACCAGCACTGTACCCCTGTGTTACACAGTGACAGACCTGTGCCCACCAGTACTGTACCCCAGTGTAACACAGTGACAGACCAGTACCCACCAGTACTGTACCCCCGTGTTACACAGTGACAGACCAGTACCCACCAGTACTGTACCCCAGTGTGATACAGTGACAGACCTGTGCCCACCAGTACTGTACCCCCGTGTTACACAGTGGCAGACCTGCGCCCACCAGTACTGTACCCCAGTGTGATACAGTGACAGACCTGTGCCCACCAGTACTGTACCCCCGTGTTACACAGTGGCAGACCTGCGCCCACCAGTACTGTACCCCAGTGTGATGCAGTAACAGACCTGTGCCCACCAGTACTGTACCCCGTGTTACACAGTGACAGACCTGCACCCAGCAGTACTGTACCCCCGTGTTATACAGTGACAGACGTGTACCCACCAGTACTGTACCCCCATGTTATACAGTGACAGACCTGTACCCACCAGTACTGGACCCCAGTGTTATACAGTGACAGACCAGTACCGACCAGTACTGTACCCCCGTGTTATACAGTGACATTCCTGTACCCACCAGCACTGTACCCCAGTGTAATACAGTGACAGACCTGTACCCACCAGTACTGTACCCCAGTGTTATACAGTGACAGACCTGTACCCACCAGTACTGTACCCCAGTGTTATACAGTGACAGACCAGTACCCACCAGTACTGTACCCCGTGTTATACAGTGACAGACCTGTACCCACCAGTACTGTACCCCGTGTTATACAGTGACAGACCTGTACCCACCAGTACTGTACCCCAGTGTTATACAGTGACAGACCTGTACCCACCAGTACTGTACCCCAGTGTTATACAGTGACAGACCTGTACCCACCAGTACTGTACCCCAGTGTTATACAGTGACAGATCTGTACCCACCAGTACTGTACCCCAGTGTTATACAGTGACAGACCAGTACCAAACAGTACTGTACCCCAGTGTTATACAGTGACAGACCAGTACCCACCAGTACAGTACCCCAGTGTTTCAAGTGACATACCTGTACCCACCAGTGCTGTACCCCAGTGTTACAGTGACAGACCTGTACCCACCAGTACTGTACCCCAGTGTTATACAGTGACCGGCCTGTACCCACCAGTACTGTACCCCAGTGTTATACAGTGACAGGCCTGTACCCACCGGTACTGTACCCCAGTGTTATACAGTGACAGACCTGTACCCACCAGTACTGCACCCCAGTGTTATACAGTGACAGACTTGTACCCACCAGTACTGTAACCCAGTGTTATACAGAGACAGACCTGTACCCACCATGTAATGTACCCCAGTGTTATGCAGTGACAGACCTTTACCCACCAGTACTGTACCCCAGTGTTATACAGTGACAGACCTGTAGCCACCAGTACTGTACCCCAGTGTTATAGTGACAGACCTGTACCCACCAGTACTGTACCCCAGTGTTATACAGTGACAGACCTGTACCCACCAGTACTGTACCCCAGTGTTATACAGTGACAGACCAGTACCCATCAGTACTGTGCCCCCGTGTTATACAGTGACAGACCTTTACCCACCAGTGCTGTACCCCCGTGTTATACAGTGACAGACCTGTACCCACCAGTACTGTACCCCAGTGTTATACAGTGTCAGACCTGTACCCACCAGTACTGTACCCCAGTGTTATACAGTGACAGACCTGTACCCACCAGTACTGTACCCCCGTGTTATACAGTGACAGACCTGTACCCACCAGTACTGTACTCCAGTGTTATATAGTGACAGACCTGTACCCACCAGTACTGTACACCAGTGTTATACAGTGACAGACCTGTACCCACCAGTACTGTACCCCAGTGTTATACAGTGACAGACCTGTACCCACCAGTACTGTACCCCAGTGTTATACAGTGACAGACCTGTACCCACCAGTACTGTACCCCAGGGTTATACAGTGACAGACCTGTACCCACCAGTACTGTACCCCAGTGTTATACAGTGACAGACCTGTACCCACCAGTACTGTACCCCAGTATTATACAGTGACAGACCAGTACCCACCAGTACTGTACCCCGTGTAATGCAGTGACAGACCTGTACCCACCAGTACTGTACCCCAGTGTTATACAGTGACAGACCTGTACCCACCAGTACTGTACCCCGTGTTATGCAGTGACAGACCTGTACCCACCAGTACTGTACCCCAGTATTATACAGTGACAGACCTGTACCCACCAGTACTGTACCCCGTGTAATGCAGTGACAGACCTGTACCCACCAGTACTGTACCCCAGTGTTATACAGTGACAGACCTGTACCCACCAGTACTGTACCCCGTGTTATGCAGTGACAGACCTGTACCCACCAGTACTGTACCCCAGTGTTATACAGTGACAGACCTGTACCCACCAGTACTGTACCCCAGTGTTATACAGTGACAGACCTGTACCCACCAGTACTGTACCCCAGTGTTATACAGTGACAGATCTGTACCCACCAGTACTGTACCCCAGTGTTATACAGTGACAGACCAGTACCCACCAGTACTGTACCCCAGTGTTATACAGTGACAGACTTGTACCCACCAGTACTGTACCCCAGTGTTATACAGTGACAGGCCTGTACCCACCAGTACTGTACCCCAGTGTTATACAGTGACAGGCCTGTACCCACCGGTACTGTACCCCAGTGTTATACAGTGACAGACCTGTACCCACCGGTACTGTACCCCAGTGTTATACAGTGACAGACCTGTACCCACCAGTACTGTACCCCAGTGTTATACAGAGACAGACCTGTACCCACCATGTATTGTACCCCAGTGTTATACAGTGACAGACCTGTACCCACCATGTACTGTACCCCAGTGTTATACAGTGACAGACTTGTACCCACCAGTACTGTACAGCAGTGTTATACAGTGACAGACCTGTACCCACCAGTACTGTACCCCAGTGTTATACAGTGACAGGCCTGTAATCACCAGTACTGTATCCCAGTGTTATACAGTGACAGACCTGTACCCACCAGTACTGTACCCCAGTGTTATACAGTGACAGACCTGTACCGACCAGTACTGTACCCCAGTGTTATACAGAGACAGACCTGTACCCACCAGTGCTGTACCCCAGTGTTCTCCAGTGACAGACCTGTACCCTCCAGTACTGTACCCCAGTGTTACACAGAGACAGACCTGTACCCACCAGTACTGTACCCCAGTGTTATACAGCGACAGACCTGCGCCCACCAGTACTGTACCCCAGTGTTATACAGTGACAGACCTGTGCCCACCAGTACTGTACCCCGTGTTACACAGTGACAGACCTGCACCCACCAGTACTGTACCCCCATGTTATACAGTGACAGACCAGTACCCACCAGTACTGTACCCCGTGTTATACAGTGACAGACCTGTACCCACCAGTACTGTACCCCAGTGTTATACAGTGACAGACCTGTACCCACCAGTACTGTACCCCAGTGTTTTACAGTGACAGACCTGTACCCACCAGTACTGTACCCCAGTGTTATACAGTGACAGATCTGTACCCACCAGTACTGTACCCCAGTGTTATACAGTGACAGACCAGTACCCAGCAGTACTGTACCCCAGTGTTATACAGTGACAGACCTGTACCCACCAGTACTGTACCCCAGTGTTATACAGTGACAGGCCTGTACCCACCAGTACTGTACCCCAGTGTTATACAGTGACAGGCCTGTACCCACCGGTACTGTACCCCAGTGTTCTCCAGTGACAGACCTGTACCCACCAGTACTGTACCCCAGTGTTACACAGAGACAGACCTGCACCCACCAGTACTGTACCCCAGTGTTATACAGTGACAGACCTGCGCCCACCAGTACTGTACCCCAGTGTTATACAGTGACAGTCCTGTGCCCACCAGTACTGTACCCCGTGTTACACAGTGACAGACCTGCACCCACCAGTACTGTACCCCCGTGTTATACAGTGACAGACATGTACCCACCTGTACTGTACCCCCATGTTATACAGTGACAGACCTGTACCCACCAGTACTGGACCCCAGTGTCATACAGTGACAGACCAGTACCGACCAGTACTGTACCCCCGTGTTATACAGTGAGAGACCTGTACCCACCAGTACTGTACCCCAGTGTAATACAGTGACAGACCTGTACCCACCAGTACTGTACCCCAGTGTTATACAGTGACAGACCTGTACCCACCAGTACTGTACCCCCGTGTTAGACAGTGACAGACCTGTACCCACCAGTACTGTACCCCAGTGTTATACAGTGACAGACCTGTACCCACCATGTACTGTACCCCAGTGTTATACAGTGACAGACCTGTACCCACCAGTACTGTACAGCAGTGTTATACAGTGACAGACCTGTACCCACCAGTACTGTACCCCAGTGTTATACAGTGACAGACCTGTACCCACCATGTACTGTACCCCAGTGTTATACAGTGACAGACCTGTACCCACCATGTACTGTACCCCAGTGTTATACAGTGACAGACTTGTACCCACCAGTACTGTACAGCAGTGTTATACAGTGACAGACCTGTACCCACCAGTACTGTACCCCAGTGTTATACAGTGACAGACCTGTACCCACCATGTACTGTACCCCAGTGTTATACAGTGACAGACTTGTACCCACCAGTACTGTACAGCAGTGTTATACAGTGACAGACCTGTACCCACCAGTACTGTACCCCAGTGTTATACAGTGACAGACCTGTAATCACCAGTACTGTATCCCAGTGTTATACAGTGACAGACCTGTACCCACCAGTACTGTACCCCAGTGTTATACAGTGACAGACCTGTACCGACCAGTACTGTACCCCAGTGTTATACAGAGACAGACCTGTACCCACCAGTGCTGTGCCCCAGTGTTCTCCAGTGACAGACCTGTACCCACCAGTACTGTACCCCAGTGTTACACAGAGACAGACCTGTACCCACCAGTACTGTACCCCAGTGTTATACAGTGACAGACCTGCGCCCACCAGTACTGTACCCCTGTGTTATACAGTGACAGACCTGTGCCCACCAGTACTGTACCCCGTGTTACACAGTGACAGACCTGCACCCACCAGTACTGTACCCCCATGTTATACAGTGACAGACCAGTACCCACCAGTACTGTACCCCGTGTTATACAGTGACAGACCTGTACCCACCAGTACTGTACCCCGTGTTATGCAGTGACAGACCTGTCCCCACCAGTACTGTACCCCAGTGTTATACAGTGACAGACCTGTACCCACCAGTACTGTACCCCAGTGTTATGCAGTGACAGACCTGTACCCACCAGTACTGTACCCCAGTGTTATACAGTGACAGACCAGTACCCACCAGTACTGTACCCCAGTGTTATACAGTGACAGGCCTGTACCCACCAGTACTGTACCCCAGTGTTATACAGTGACAGGCCTGTACCCACCGGTACTGTACCCCAGTGTTATACAGTGACAGACCTGTACCCACCAGTACTGTACCCCAGTGTTATACAGTGACAGACCTGTACCCACCAGTACTGTACCCCAGTGTTATACAGAGACAGACCTGTACCCACCATGTACTGTACCCCAGTGTTATACAGTGACAGACCTGTACCCACCAGTACTGTACCCCAGTGTTATACAGAGACAGACCTGTACCCACCATGTACTGTACCCCAGTGTTATACAGTGACAGACCTGTACCCACTAGTACTGTACCCCAGTGTTATACAGAGACAGACCTGTACCCACCAGTACTGTACCCCAGTGTTATACAGTGACAGACTTGTACCCACCAGTACTGTACAGCAGTGTTATACAGTGACAGACCTGTACCCACCAGTACTGTACCCCAGTGTTATACAGTGACAGACCTGTACCGACCAGTACTGTACCCCAGTGTTATACAGAGACAGACCTGTACCCACCAGTGCTGTACCCCAGTGTTCTCCAGTGACAGACCTGTACCCACCAGTACTGTACCCCAGTGTTACACAGAGACAGACCTGTACCCACCAGTACTGTACCCCAGTGTTATACAGTGACAGACCTGCGCCCACCACTACTGTACCCCAGTGTTATACAGTGACAGACCTGTGCCCACCAGTACTGTACCCCGTGTTACACAGTGACAGACCTGCACCCACCAGTACTGTACCCCCGTGTTATACAGTGACAGACATGTACCCACCAGTACTGTACCCCCATGTTATACAGTGACAGACCTGTACCCACCAGTACTGGACCCCAGTGTTATACAGTGACAGACCAATACCGACCAGTACTGTACCCCCGTGTTATACAGTGACAGACCTGTACCCACCAGTACTGTACCCCAGTGTAATACAGTGACAGACCTGTACCCACCAGGACTGTACCCCAGTGTTATACAGTGACAGACCTGTACCCACCAGTACTGTACCCCCGTGTTATACAGTGACAGACCTGTACCCACCAGTACTGTACCCCAGTGTTATAGAGACAGACCTGTACCCACCATGTACTGTACCCCAGTGTTATACAGTGACAGACCTGTACCCACCATGTACTGTACCCCAGTGTTATACAGTGACAGACTTGTACCCACCAGTACTGTACCGCAGTGTTATACAGTGACAGACCTGCGCCCACCAGTACTGTACCCCAGTGTTATACAGTAACAGACCTATGCCCACCAGTACTGTACCCCGTGTTACACAGTGACAGACCTGCACCCACCAGTACTGTACCCCCGTGTTATACAGTGACAGACATGTACCCACCAGTACTGTACCCCCATGTTATACAGTGACAGACCTGTACCCACCAGTACTGGACCCCAGTGTTATACAGTGACAGACCAGTACCGACCAGTACTGTACCCCCGTGTTATACAGTGACAGACCTGTACCCACCAGTACTGTACCCCAGTGTAATACAGTGACAGACCTGTACCCACCAGCACTGTACCCCAGTGTTATACAGTGACAGACCTGTACCCACCAGTACTGTACCCCCGTGTTATACAGTGACAGACCTGTACCCACCAGTACTGTACCCCAGTGTTATGCAGTGACAGACCTGTACCCACCAGTACTGTACCCCAGTGTTATACAGTGACAGACCTGTACCCACCAGTACTGTACCCCAGTGTTATACAGTGACAGATCTGTACCCACCAGTACTGTACCCCAGTGTTATACAGTGACAGACCTGTACCCACCAGTACTGTAACCCAGTGTTATACAGAGACAGACCCGTACCCACCATGTACTGTACCCCAGTGTTTTTCAGTGACAGACCTGTACCCACCAGTACTGTACCCCAGTGTTATACAGTGACAGACCTGTAATCACCAGTACTGTATCCCAGTGTTATACAGTGACAGACCTGTACCCACCAGTACAGTACCCCAGTGTAATACAGTGACAGACCTGCAGCCACCAGTGCTGTACCCCAGTATTATACAGTGACAGACCTGTACCCACCAGTACTGTACCCCAGTGTTATAGTGACAGACCTGTACCCACCAGTACTGTACCCCAGTGTTATACAGTGACAGACCTGTACCCACCAGTACTGTACCCCAGTGTTATACAGTGACAGACCAGTACCCACCAGTACTGTACCCCCGTGTTATACAGTGACAGACCTGTACCCACCAGTACTGTACCCCAGTGTTATACAGTGACAGATCTCTACCCACCAGTACTGTACCCCAGTGTTATACAGTGACAGACCTGTACCCACCAGTACTGTACCCCAGTGTTATACAGTGACAGACCTGTACCCACCAGTTCTGTACCCCAGTGTCACACAGTGACAGGCCTGTACCCACCAGTACTGTACCCCAGTGTTATACAGTGACAGGCCTGTACCCACCGGTACTGTACCCCAGTGTTATACAGTGACAGACCTGTACCCACCAGTACTGTCCCCCAGTGTTATACAGTGACATACCTGTACCCACCAGTACTGTACCCCAGTGTTATACAGAGACAGACCTGTACCCACCATGTACTGTACCCCAGTGTTATCCAGTGACAGACCTGTACCCACCATGTACTGTACCCCAGTGTTATACAGTGACAGACCTGTACCCACCAGTACTGTACCCCAGTGTTATACAGTGACAGACCTGTACCCACCAGTACTGTACCCCAGTGTTATACAGTGACAGACCTGTAATCACCAGTACTGTATCCCAGTGTTATACAGTGACAGACCTGTACCCACCAGTACTGTACCCCAGTGTTATGCAGTGACAGGCCTGTACCCACCAGTAATGTACCCCAGTGTTATACAGTGACAGACTTGTACCCACCAGTACTGTACCGCAGTGTTATACAGTGACAGACCTGCGCCCACCAGTACTGTACCCCAGTGTTATACAGTGACAGACCTATGCCCACCAGTACTGTACCCCGTGTTACACAGTGACAGACCTGCACCCACCAGTACTGTACCCCCGTGTTATACAGTGACAGACATGTACCCACCAGTACTGTACCCCCATGTTATACAGTGACAGACCTGTACCCACCAGTACTGTACCCCAGTGTAATACAGTGACAGACCTGTACCCACCAGCACTGTACCCCAGTGTTATACAGTGACAGACCTGTACCCACCAGTACTGTACCCCAGTGTTATACAGTGACAGACCAGTACCCACCAGTACTGTACCCCAGTGTTATACAGTGACAGACCTGTACCCACCAGTACTGTACCCCAGTGTTATACAGTGACAGATCTGTACCCACCAGTACTGTACCCCAGTGTTACACAGTGACAGACCTGTACCCACCAGTACTGTACCCCAGTGTTATACAGTGACAGACCTGTACCCACCAGTACTGTAACCCAGTGTTATACAGAGACAGACCCGTACCCACCATGTACTGTACCCCAGTGTTTTTCAGTGACAGACCTGTACCCACCAGTACTGTACCCCAGTGTTATACAGTGACAGACCTGTAATCACCAGTACTGTATCCCAGTGTTATACAGTGACAGACCTGTACCCACCAGTACAGTACCCCAGTGTTATACAGTGACAGACCTGTACCCACCAGTACTGTACCCCAGTGTTATACAGAGACAGACCTGTACCCACCAGTACTGTACCCCAGTGTTACACAGAGACAGACCTGTACCCACCAGTACGGTACCCCAGTGTTATACAGTGATAGACATGTACCCACCAGTACTGTACCCCAGTGTTATACAGAGACAGACCTGTACCCACCAGTGCTGTACCCCAGTGTTATACAGTGACAGACCTGTACCCACCAGTACTGTACCACAGTGTTATACAGTGACAGACCTTTACCCACCAGTACTGTACCCCAGTGTAATACAGTGACAGACCTGCAGCCACCAGTACTGTACCCCAGTGTTATAGTGACAGACCTGTACCCACCAGTACTGTACCCCAGTGTTATACAGTGACAGACCTGTACCCACCAGTACTGTACCCCAGTGTTATACAGTGACAGACCAGTACCCACCAGTACTGTACCCCCGTGTTATACAGTGACAGACCTGTACCCACCAGTACTGTACCCCAGTGTTATACAGTGACAGATCTCTACCCACCAGTACTGTACCCCAGTGTTATACAGTGACAGACCTGTACCCACCAGTACTGTACCCCAGTGTTATACAGTGACAGACCTGTACCCACCAGTACTGTACCCCAGTGTCACACAGTGACAGGCCTGTACCCACCAGTACTGTACCCCAGTGTTATACAGTGACAGGCCTGTACCCACCGGTACTATACCCCAGTGTTATACAGTGACAGACCTGTACCCACCAGTACTGTCCCCCAGTGTTATACAGTGACAGACCTGTACCCACCAGTACTGTACCCCAGTGTTATACAGAGACAGACCTGTACCCACCATGTACTGTACCCCAGTGTTATCCAGTGACAGACCTGTACCCACCATGTACTGTACCCCAGTGTTATACAGTGATAGACCTGTACCCACCAGTACTGTACCCCAGTGTTATACAGTGACAGACCTGTACCCACCAGTACTGTACCCCAGTGTTACACAGTGACAGACCTGTAATCACCAGTACTGTATCCCAGTGTTATACAGTGACAGACCTGTACCCACCAGTACTGTACCCCAGTGTTCTGCAGTGACAGGCCTGTACCCACCAGTAATGTACCCCAGTGTTATACAGTGACAGACCTGCGCCCACCAGTACTGTACCCCAGTGTTACACAGTGACAGACCTGCACCCACCAGTACTGTACCCCCGTGTTATACAGTGACAGACATGTACCCACCAGTACTGTACCCCCATGTTATACAGTGACAGACCAGTACCCACCAGTACTGTACCCCGTGTTATACAGTGACAGACCTGTACCCACCAGTACTGTACCCCGTGTTATGCAGTGACAGACCTGTACCCACCAGTACTGTACCCCAGTGTTATACAGTGACAGACCTGTACCCACCAGTACTGTACCCCAGTGTTATACAGTGACAGACCTGTACCCACCAGTACTGTACCCCAGTATTATACAGTGACAGATCTGTACCCACCAGTACTGTTCCCCAGTGTTATACAGTGACAGACCAGTACCCACCAGTACTGTACCCCAGTGTTATACAGTGACAGACCTGTACCCACCAGTACTGTACCCCAGTGTTATACAGTGACAGGCCTGTACCCACCAGTACTGTACCCCAGTGTTATACAGTGACAGGCCTGTACCCACCGGTACTGTACCCCAGTGTTATACAGTGACAGACCTGTCCCCACCAGTACTGTACCCCAGTGTTATACAGTGACAGACCTGTACCCACCAGTACTGTACCCCAGTGTTATACAGAGACAGACCTGTACCCACCATGTACTGTACCCCAGTGTTATACAGTGACAGACCTGTACCCACCATGTACTGTACCCCAGTGTTATACAGTGACAGACTTGTACCCACCAGTACTGTACAGCAGTGTTATACAGTGACAGACCTGTACCCACCAGTACTGTACCCCAGTGTTATACAGTGACAGACCTGTAATCACCAGTACTGTATCCCAGTGTTATACAGTGACAGACCTGTACCCACCAGTACTGTACCCCAGTGTTATACAGAGACAGACCTGAACCCACCAGTGCTGTACCCCAGTGTTCTCCAGTGACAGACCTGTACCCACCAGTACTGTACCCCAGTGTTACACAGAGACAGACCTGTACCCACCAGTACTGTACCCCAGTGTTATACAGTGACAGACCTGCGCCCACCAGTACTGTACCCCAGTGTTATACAGTGACAGACCTGTGCCCACCAGCACTGTACCCCGTGTTACACAGTGACAGACCTGCACCCACCAGTACTGTACCCCCGTGTTATACAGTGACAGACATGTACCCACCAGTACTGTACCCCCATGTGATACAGTGACAGACCTGTACCCACCAGTACTGGACCCCAGTGTTTTCCAGTGACAGACCTGTACCCACCAGTACTGTACCCCCGTGTTATACAGTGACAGACCTGTACCCACCAGTACTGTACCCCAGTGTTATGCAGTGACAGACCTGTACCCACCAGTACTGTACCCCAGTGTTATACAGTGACAGACCAGTACCCACCAGTACTGTACCCCGTGTTATACAGTGACAGACCTGTACCCACCAGTACTGTACCCCGTGTTATGCAGTGACAGACCTGTACCCACCAGTTCTGTACCCCAGTGTTATACATTGACAGACCCGTACCCACCAGTACTGTACCCCAGTGTTATACAGTGACAGACCTGTACCCACCAGTACTGTACCCCAGTGTTATACAGTGACAGATCTGTACCCACCAGTACTGTACCCCAGTGTTATACAGTGACAGACCAGTACCCACCAGTACTGTACCCCAGTGTTATACAGTGACAGACCTGTACCCACCAGTACTGTACCCCAGTGTTATACAGTGACAGGCCTGTACCCACCAGTACTGTACCCCAGTGTTATACAGTGACAGGCCTGTACCCACCGGTACTGTACCCCAGTGTTATACAGTGACAGACCTGCACCCACCAGTACTGTACCCCAGTGTTATACAGTGACAGACCTGTACCCACCAGTACTGTACCCCAGTGTTATGCAGAGACAGACCTGTACCCACCATGTACTGTACCCCAGTGTTATACAGTGACAGACCTGTACCCACCATGTACTGTACCCCAGTGTTATACAGTGACAGACCTGTACCCACCAGTACTGTAACCCAGTGTTATACAGAGACAGACCCGTACCCACCATGTACTGTACCCCAGTGTTTTTCAGTGACAGACCTGTACCCACCAGTACTGTACCCCAGTGTTATACAGTGACAGACCTGTAATCACCAGTACTGTATCCCAGTGTTATACAGTGACAGACCTGTACCCACCAGTACAGTACCCCAGTGTTATACAGTGACAGACCTGTACCCACCAGTACTGTACCCCAGTGTTATACAGAGACAGACCTGTACCCACCAGTACTGTACCCCAGTGTTACACAGAGACAGACCTGTACCCACCAGTACTGTACCCCAGTGTTATACAGTGATAGACATGTACCCACCAGTACTGTACCCCAGTGTTATACAGAGACAGACCTGTACCCACCAGTGCTGTACCCCAGTGTTATACAGTGACAGACCTGTACCCACCAGTACTGTACCACAGTGTTATACAGTGACAGACCTTTACCCACCAGTACTGTACCCCAGTGTAATACAGTGACAGACCTGCAGCCACCAGTACTGTACCCCAGTGTTATAGTGACAGACCTGTACCCACCAGTACTGTACCCCAGTGTTATACAGTGACAGATCTGTACCCACCAGTACTGTACCCCAGTGTTATACAGTGACAGACCAGTACCCACCAGTACTGTACCCCCGTGTTATACAGTGACAGACCTGTACCCACCAGTACTGTACCCCAGTGTTATACAGTGACAGATCTCTACCCACCGGTACTGTACCCCAGTGTTATACAGTGACAGACCTGTACCCACCAGTACTGTCCCCCAGTGTTATACAGTGACAGACCTGTACCCACCAGTACTGTACCCCAGTGTTATACAGAGACAGACCTGTACCCACCATGTACTGTACCCCAGTGTTATCCAGTGACAGACCTGTACCCACCATGTACTGTACCCCAGTGTTATACAGTGACAGACCTGTACCCACCAGTACTGTACCCCAGTGTTATACAGTGACAGACCTGTACCCACCAGTACTGTACCCCAGTGTTATACAGTGACAGACCTGTAATCACCAGTACTGTATCCCAGTGTTATACAGTGACAGACCTGTACCCACCAGTACTGTACCCCAGTGTTATGCAGTGACAGGCCTGTACCCACCAGTAATGTACCCCAGTGTTATACAGTGACAGACCTGCGCCCACCAGTACTGTACCCCAGTGTTATACAGTGACAGACCTGTGCCCACCAGTACTGTACCCCGTGTTACACAGTGACAGACCTGCACCCACCAGTACTGTACCCCCGTGTTATACAGTGACAGACATGTACCCACCAGTACTGTACCCCCATGTTATACAGTGACAGACCAGTACCCACCAGTACTGTACCCCGTGTTATACAGTGACAGACCTGTACCCACCAGTACTGTACCCCGTGTTATGCAGTGACAGACCTGTACCCACCAGTACTGTACCCCAGTGTTATACAGTGACAGACCTGTACCCACCAGTACTGTACCCCAGTGTTATACAGTGACAGACCTGTACCCACCAGTACTGTACCCCAGTATTATACAGTGACAGATCTGTACCCACCAGTACTGTTCCCCAGTGTTATACAGTGACAGACCAGTACCCACCAGTACTGTACCCCAGTGTTATACAGTGACAGACCTGTACCCACCAGTACTGTACCCCAGTGTTATACAGTGACAGGCCTGTACCCACCAGTACTGTACCCCAGTGTTATACAGTGACAGGCCTGTACCCACCGGTACTGTACCCCAGTGTTATACAGTGACAGACCTGTCCCCACCAGTACTGTACCCCAGTGTTATACAGTGACAGACCTGTACCCACCAGTACTGTACCCCAGTGTTATACAGAGACAGACCTGTACCCACCATGTACTGTACCCCAGTGTTATACAGTGACAGACTTGTACCCACCAGTACTGTACAGCAGTGTTATACAGTGACAGACCTGTACCCACCAGTACTGTACCCCAGTGTTATACAGTGACAGACCTGTAATCACCAGTACTGTATCCCAGTGTTATACAGTGACAGACCTGTACCCACCAGTACTGTACCCCAGTGTTATACAGTGACAGACCTGTACCGACCAGTACTGTACCCCAGTGTTATACAGAGACAGACCTGAACCCACCAGTGCTGTACCCCAGTGTTCTCCAGTGACAGACCTGTACCCACCAGTACTGTACCCCAGTGTTACACAGAGACAGACCTGTACCCACCAGTACTGTACCCCAGTGTTATACAGTGACAGACCTGCGCCCACCAGTACTGTACCCCAGTGTTATACAGTGACAGACCTGTGCCCACCAGCACTGTACCCCGTGTTACACAGTGACAGACCTGCACCCACCAGTACTGTACCCCCGTGTTATACAGTGACAGACATGTACCCACCAGTACTGTACCCCCATGTGATACAGTGACAGACCTGTACCCACCAGTACTGGACCCCATTGTTTTCCAGTGACAGACCTGTACCCACCAGTACTGTACCCCCGTGTTATACAGTGACAGACCTGTACCCACCAGTACTGTACCCCAGTGTTATGCAGTGACAGACCTGTACCCACCAGTACTGTACCCCAGTGTTATACAGTGACAGACCAGTACCCACCAGTACTGTACCCCGTGTTATACAGTGACAGACCTGTACCCACCAGTACTGTACCCCGTGTTATGCAGTGACAGACCTGTACCCACCAGTACTGTACCCCAGTGTTATACATTGACAGACCCGTACCCACCAGTACTGTACCCCAGTGTTATACAGTGACAGACCTGTACCCAC
Organism: Somniosus microcephalus; assembly: GCF_052327205.1. Lineage (NCBI taxonomy): Eukaryota > Metazoa > Chordata > Chondrichthyes > Squaliformes > Somniosidae > Somniosus > Somniosus microcephalus. The sequence goes on along the minus strand of NC_141014.1, from coordinate 33,931,061 downwards.
CAGTACTGTACCCCAGTGTTATACAGTGACAGATCTGTACCCACCAGTACTGTACCCCAGTGTTATACAGTGACAGACCAGTACCCACCAGTACTGTACCCCAGTGTTATACAGTGACAGACCTGTACCCACCAGTACTGTACCCCAGTGTTATACAGTGACAGGCCTGTACCCACCAGTACTGTACCCCAGTGTTATACAGTGACAGGCCTGTACCCACCGGTACTGTACCCCAGTGTTATACAGTGACAGACCTGCACCCACCAGTACTGTACCCCAGTGTTATACAGTGACAGACCTGTACCCACCAGTACTGTACCCCAGTGTTATGCAGAGACAGACCTGTACACACCATGTACTGTACCCCAGTGTTATACAGTGACAGACCTGTACCCACCATGTACTGTACCCCAGTGTTATACAGTGACAGACTTGCACCCACCAGTACTGTACCGCAGTGTAATACAGTGACAGACCTGTACCCACCAGTACTGTACCCCAGTGTTATACAGTGACAGACCTGTAATCACCAGTACTGTATCCCAGTGTTATACAGTGACAGACCTGTACCCCCCAGTACTGTACCCCAGTGTTATACAGTGACAGACCTGTACCGACCAGTACTGTACCCCAGTGTTATACAGAGACAGACCTGTACCCACCAGTGCTGTACCCCAGTGTTCTCCAGTGACAGACCTGTACCCACCAGTACTGTACCCCAGTGTTACACAGAGACAGACCTGTACCCACCAGTACTGTACCCCTGTGTTATACAGTGACAGACCTGCGCCCACCAGTACTGTACCCCAGTGTTATACAGTGACAGACCTGTGCCCACCAGTACTGTACCCCGTGTTACACAGTGACAGACCTGCACCCACCAGTACTGTACCCCCGTGTTATACAGTGACAGACATGTACCCACCAGTACTGTACCCCCATGTTATACAGTGACAGACCTGTACCCACCAGTACTGGACCCCAGTGTTATACAGTGACAGACCAGTACCGACCAGTACTGTACCCCCGTGTTATACAGTGACAGACCTGTACCCACCAGTACTGTACCCCAGTGTAATACAGTGACAGACCTGTACCCACCAGCACTGTACCCCAGTGTTATACAGTGACAGACCTGCACCCACCAGTACTGTACCCCAGTGTTATACAGTGGCAGACCTGTACCCACCAGTACTGTAACCAGTGTTATGCAGTGACAGACCTGTACCCACCAGTACTGTACCCCAGTGTTATACAGTGACAGACCTGTACCCACCAGTACTGTACCCCAGTGTTATACAGTGACAGACCTGTACCCACCAGTACTGTACCCCAGTGTTATACAGTGACAGACCTGTACCCACCAGTACTGTACCCCAGTGTTTTTCAGTGACAGACCTGTCCCCACCAGTACTGTAACCCAGTGTTATGCAGAGACAGACCTGTACACACCATGTACTGTACCCCAGTGTTATACAGTGACAGACCTGTACCCACCATGTACTGTACCCCAGTGTTATACAGTGACAGACTTGCACCCACCAGTACTGTACCGCAGTGTAATACAGTGACAGACCTGTACCCACCAGTACTGTACCCCAGTGTTATACAGTGACAGACCTGTAATCACCAGTACTGTATCCCAGTGTTATACAGTGACAGACCTGTACCCCCCAGTACTGTACCCCAGTGTTATACAGTGACAGACCTGTACCGACCAGTACTGTACCCCAGTGTTATACAGAGACAGACCTGTACCCACCAGTGCTGTACCCCAGTGTTCTCCAGTGACAGACCTGTACCCACCAGTACTGTACCCCAGTGTTACACAGAGACAGACCTGTACCCACCAGTACTGTACCCCTGTGTTATACAGTGACAGACCTGCGCCCACCAGTACTGTACCCCAGTGTTATACAGTGACAGACCTGTGCCCACCAGTACTGTACCCCGTGTTACACAGTGACAGACCTGCACCCACCAGTACTGTACCCCCGTGTTATACAGTGACAGACATGTACCCACCAGTACTGTACCCCCATGTTATACAGTGACAGACCTGTACCCACCAGTACTGGACCCCAGTGTTATACAGTGACAGACCAGTACCGACCAGTACTGTACCCCCGTGTTATACAGTGACAGACCTGTACCCACCAGTACTGTACCCCAGTGTAATACAGTGACAGACCTGTACCCACCAGCACTGTACCCCAGTGTTATACAGTGACAGACCTGCACCCACCAGTACTGTACCCCAGTGTTATACAGTGGCAGACCTGTACCCACCAGTACTGTAACCAGTGTTATGCAGTGACAGACCTGTACCCACCAGTACTGTACCCCAGTGTTATACAGTGACAGACCTGTACCCACCAGTACTGTACCCCAGTGTTATACAGTGACAGACCTGTACCCACCAGTACTGTACCCCAGTGTTATACAGTGACAGACCTGTACCCACCAGTACTGTACCCCAGTGTTTTTCAGTGACAGACCTGTCCCCACCAGTACTGTAACCCAGTGTTATACAGAGACAGACCCGTACCCACCATGTACTGTACCCCAGTGTTATACAGTGACAGACCTGTACCCACCAGTACTGTACCCCAGTGTTATACAGTGACAGACCTGTAATCACCAGTACTGTATCCCAGTGTTATACAGAGACAGACCTGTACCCACCAGTACTGTACCCCAGTGTTATACAGTGACAGACCTGTACCCACCAGTACTGTACCCCAGTGTTATACAGAGACAGACCTGTACCCACCAGTACTGTACCCCAGTGTTACACAGAGACAGACTACCCACCAGTACTGTACCCCAGTGTTATACAGTGATAGACATGTACCCACCAGTACTGTACCCCAGTGTTATACAGAGACAGACCTGTACCCACCAGTGCTGTACCCCAGTGTTATACAGTGACAGACCTGTACCCACCAGTACTGTACCACAGTGTTATACAGTGACAGACCTTTACCCACCAGTACTGTACCCCAGTGTAATACAGTGACAGACCTGCAGCCACCAGTACTGTACCCCAGTGTTATAGTGACAGACCTGTACCCACCAGTACTGTACCCCAGTGTTATACAGTGACAGACCTGTACCCACCAGTACTGTACCCCAGTGTTATACAGTGACAGACCAGTACCCACCAGTACTGTACCCCCGTGTTATACAGTGACAGACCTGTACCCACCAGTACTGTACCCCAGTGTTATACAGTGACAGATCTCTACCCACCAGCACTGTACCCCAGTGTTATACAGTGACAGACCAGTACCCACCAGTACTGTACCCCAGTGTTATACAGTGACAGACCTGTTCCCACCAGTACTGTACCCCAGTGTCACACAGTGACAGGCCTGTACCCACCAGTACTGTACCCCAGTGTTATACAGTGACAGGCCTGTACCCACCGGTACTGTACCCCAGTGTTATACAGTGACAGACCTGTACCCACCAGTACTGTCCCCCAGTGTTATACAGTGACAGACCTGTACCCACCAGTACTGTACCCCAGTGTTATACAGAGACAGACCTGTACCCACCATGTACTGTACCCCAGTGTTATACAGTGACAGACCTGTACCCACCATGTACTGTACCCCAGTGTTATACAGTGACAGACCTGTACCCACCAGTACTGTACCCCAGTGTTATACAGTGACAGACCTGTACCCACCAGTACTGTACCCCAGTGTTATACAGTGACAGACCTGTAATCACCAGTGCTGTATCCCAGTGTTATACAGTGACAGACCTGTACCCACCAGTACTGTACCCCAGTGTTACACAGTGACAGACCTGTACCCACCAGTACTGTACCCCAGTGTTATGCAGTGACAGACCTGTAATCACCAGTGCTGTATCCCAGTGTTATACAGTGACAGACCTGTACCCACCGGTACTGTACCCCAGTGTTATACAGTGACAGACCTGTACCCACCAGTACTGTACACCAGTGTTATACAGTGACAGACCTGTACCCACCAGTACTGTACCCCAGTGTTTTACAGTGACAGACCTGTACCCACCAGTACTGTACCCCAGTGTTATACAGTGACAGACCTGTACTCACCAGTACTGTATCCCAGTGTTATACAGTGACACACCTGTACCCACCAGTACTGTACCCCAGTGTTATACCGTGACAGACCTGTACCCACCAGTACTGTACCCCAGTGTTATACAGAGACAGACCTGCACCCACCAGTGCTGTACCCCAGTGTTCTACAGTGACAGACCTGTACCCACTAGTACTGTACCCCAGTGTTACACAGAGACAGACCTGTACCCACCAGTACTGTACCCCAGTGTTATACAGTGACAGACCTGTACCCACCAGTACTGTACCCCAGTGTTATACAGTGACAGACCTGTACCCACCAGTACTGTACCCCAGTGTTATACAGTGACAGACCTGTACCCACCAGTGCTGTTCCCCAGTGTTATACAGTGATAGACCTGTACCCACCAGTACTGTACCCCAGTGTTATACAGAGACAGACCTGTACCCACCAGTGCTGTACCCCAGTGTTATACAGTGACAGACCTGTACCCACCAGTACTGTACCACAGTGTTATACAGTGACAGACCTTTACCCACCAGTACTGTACCCCAGTGTTATACAGTGACAGAGCTGTAGCCACCAGTACTGTACCCCAGTGTTCTAGTGACAGACCTGTACCCACCAGTACTGTACCCCAGTGTTATACAGTGACAGACCTGTACCCACCAGTACTGTACCCCCGTGTTATACAGTGATAGACCTGTACCCACCAGTACTGTACCCCAGTGTTATACAGTGACAGACCTGTACCCACCAGTACTGTACCCCAGTGTTATACAGTGACAGACCTGTACCCACCAGCACTGTACCCCAGTGTTATACAGTGACAGACCTGTACCCACCAGTACTGCACCCCAGTGTTATACAGTGACAGACCTGTACCCACCAGTACTGTACCCCATGTTATACAGTGACAGACCTGTACCCACCAGTACTGTACCCCAGTGTTATACAATGACAGACCTGTACCCACCAGTACTGCACACCAGTGTTATACAGTGACAGACCAGAACCCACCAGTACTGTACCCCAGTGTTATACAGTGACAGACCTGTACCCACCAGTACCGTACCCCAGTGTTATACAGTGACAGACCTGTACCCACCAGTACTGTACCCCAGTGTTATACAGTGACAGACCTGCACCCACCATTACTTTACCCCGTGTTATACAGTGACAGACCTGTACCCACCAGTACTGTACCCCAGTGTTATACAGTGACAGATCTGTACCCACCAGTACTGTACCCCAGTGTTATACAGTGACAGACCAATACTCACCAGTACTGTACCCCAGTGTTATACAGTGACAGACCTGTACCCACCAGTACAGTACCCCAGTGTTATACAGTGACAGACCTGTACCCACCAGTGCTGTACCCCAGTGTTACAGTGACAGACCTGTACCCACCAGTGCTGTACCCCAGTGTTATACAGTGACAGGCCTGTACCCACCAGTACTGTACCCCAGTGTTATACAGTGACAGGCCTGTACCCACCAGTACTGTACCCCAGTGTAATACAGTGACGGACCTGTACCCACCAGTACTGTACCCCAGTTTTATACAGTGACAGACCTGTACCCACCAGTACTGTACCCCAGTGTTATACAGAGACAGACCTGTACCCACCATGTACTGTACCCCAGTGTTATACAGTGACAGACCTGCACCCACCAGTACTGTACCCCAGTGTTATACAGTGACAGACCTGTGCCCACCAGTACTGTACCCCAGTGCTATACAGTGACAGACCTGTACCCACCAGTACTGTACCCCAGTGTTGTACAGTGACAGACCTTTACCCACCAGTACTGTACCCCCGTGTTATACAGTGACAGACCTGTACCCACCAGTACTGTACCCCAGTGTTATACAGTGACAGACCTGTGCCCACCAGTACTGTATGCCAGTGTTATACAGTGACAGACCCATACCCACCAGTGCTGTACCCCAGTGTTATACAGTGACAGACCTGTACCCACCAGTACTGTACCCGTGTTATACAGTGACAGACCTGTGCCCACCAGTACTGTACCCCAGTGTTATACAGTGACAGACCTGTACCCACCAGTACTGTACCCCAGTGTTTTCCAGTGACAGACCTGTACCCACCAGTACTGTAACCCAGTGTTATACAGTGACAGACCTGTACCCAACAGCACTGTACCCCAGTGTTATACAGTGATAGACCTGTACCCACCAGTACTGTGCCCCAGTGTTATACAGTGACAGACCTGTACCCACCAGCACTGTACCCCAGTGTTATACAGTGATAGACCTGTACCCACCAGTACTGTACCCCAGTGTTATACAGTGACAGACCTGTACCCACCAGTACTGTACCCCAATGTTATACAGTGACAGACCTGTGCCCACCAGTACTGTACCCCCGTGTTATACAGTGGCAGACCTGTACCCCCAGTACTGTACCACAGTGTTATACAGTGACGGACCTGTACCCACCAGTACTGTACCCCAGTGTTACACAGTGACAGACCTGTACCCACCAGTGCTGTACCCCAGTGTTATACAGTGACAGACCTGTACCCACCAGTACTATACCCCAGTGTTAGACAGTGACAGACCTGTACCCACCATGTACTGTACCCCAGTGTTATACAGTGACAGACCTGTACCCACCAGTGCTGTTCCCCAGTGTTATACAGTGATAGACCTGTACCCACCAGTACTGTACCCCAGTGTTATACAGAGACAGACCTGTACCCACCAGTGCTGTACCCCAGTGTTATACAGTGACAGACCTGTACCCACCAGTACTGTACCACAGTGTTATACAGTGACAGACCTTTACCCACCAGTACTGTACCCCAGTGTTATACAGTGACAGAGCTGTAGCCACCAGTACTGTACCCCAGTGTTCTAGTGACAGACCTGTACCCACCAGTACTGTACCCCAGTGTTATACAGTGACAGACCTGTACCCACCAGTACTGTACCCCCGTGTTATACAGTGATAGACCTGTACCCACCAGTACTGTACCCCAGTGTTATACAGTGACAGACCTGTACCCACCAGTACTGTACCCCAGTGTTATACAGTGACAGACCTGTACCCACCAGCACTGTACCCCAGTGTTATACAGTGACAGACCTGTACCCACCAGTACTGCACCCCAGTGTTATACAGTGACAGACCTGTACACACCAGTACTGTACCCCATGTTATACAGTGACAGACCTGTACCCACCAGTACTGTACCCCAGTGTTATACAATGACAGACCTGTACCCACCAGTACTGCACACCAGTGTTATACAGTGACAGACCAGAACCCACCAGTACTGTACCCCAGTGTTATACAGTGACAGACCTGTACCCACCAGTACTGTACCCCAGTGTTATACAGTGACAGACCTGTACCCACCAGTACTGTACCCCAGTGTTATACAGTGACAGACCTGCACCCACCATTACTTTACCCCGTGTTATACAGTGACAGACCTGTACCCACCAGTACTGTACCCCAGTGTTATACAGTGACAGATCTGTACCCACCAGTACTGTACCCCAGTGTTATACAGTGACAGACCAATACTCACCAGTACTGTACCCCAGTGTTATACAGTGACAGACCTGTACCCACCAGTACAGTACCCCAGTGTTATACAGTGACAGACCTGTACCCACCAGTGCTGTACCCCAGTGTTACAGTGACAGACCTGTACCCACCAGTGCTGTACCCCAGTGTTATACAGTGACAGGCCTGTACCCACCAGTACTGTACCCCAGTGTTATACAGTGACAGGCCTGTACCCACCAGTACTGTACCCCAGTGTAATACAGTGACGGACCTGTACCCACCAGTACTGTACCCCAGTTTTATACAGTGACAGACCTGTACCCACCAGTACTGTACCCCAGTGTTATACAGAGACAGACCTGTACCCACCATGTACTGTACCCCAGTGTTATACAGTGACAGACCTGCACCCACCAGTACTGTACCCCAGTGTTATACAGTGACAGACCTGTGCCCACCAGTACTGTACCCCAGTGCTATACAGTGACAGACCTGTACCCACCAGTACTGTACCCCAGTGTTGTACAGTGACAGACCTTTACCCACCAGTACTGTACCCCCGTGTTATACAGTGACAGACCTGTACCCACCAGTACTGTACCCCAGTGTTATACAGTGACAGACCTGTGCCCACCAGTACTGTATGCCAGTGTTATACAGTGACAGACCCATACCCACCAGTGCTGTACCCCAGTGTTATACAGTGACAGACCTGTACCCACCAGTACTGTACCCGTGTTATACAGTGACAGACCTGTGCCCACCAGTACTGTACCCCAGTGTTATACAGTGACAGACCTGTACCCACCAGTACTGTACCCCAGTGTTTTCCAGTGACAGACCTGTACCCACCAGTACTGTAACCCAGTGTTATACAGTGACAGACCTGTACCCAACAGCACTGTACCCCAGTGTTATACAGTGATAGACCTGTACCCACCAGTACTGTGCCCCAGTGTTATACAGTGACAGACCTGTACCCACCAGCACTGTACCCCAGTGTTATACAGTGATAGACCTGTACCCACCAGTACTGTACCCCAGTGTTATACAGTGACAGACCTGTACCCACCAGTACTGTACCCCAATGTTATACAGTGACAGACCTGTGCCCACCAGTACTGTACCCCCGTGTTATACAGTGGCAGACCTGTACCCCCAGTACTGTACCACAGTGTTATACAGTGACGGACCTGTACCCACCAGTACTGTACCCCAGTGTTACACAGTGACAGACCTGTACCCACCAGTGCTGTACCCCAGTGTTATACAGTGACAGACCTGTACCCACCAGTACTATACCCCAGTGTTAGACAGTGACAGACCTATGCCCACCAGTACTGTACCCCAGTGTTACACAGTGACAGACCTGTACCCACCAGTACTGTACCCCAGTGTTACACAGTGACAGACCTGTGCCCACCAGTACTGTACCCCAGTGTAACACAGTGACAGACCAGTACCCACCAGTACTGTACCCCCGTGTTACACAGTGACAGACCAGTACCCACCAGTACTGTACCCCCGTGTTACACAGTGACAGACCTGTGCCCACCAGTACTGTACCCCAGGGTTATACAGTGACAGACCTGTACCCACCAGTACTGTACCCCAGTGTTATACAGTGACAGCTCTGTGCCCACCAGTACTGTACCCCAGTGTTATACAGTGACAGACCTGTACCCACCAGTACTGTACCCCACTGTTATACAGTGACAGACCTGTACCCACCAGTACTGTACCCCAGTGTTATACAGTGACAGACCTGTGCCCACCAGTACTGTACCCCAGTGCTATACAGTGACAGACCTGTACCCACCAGTACTGTACCCCAGTGTTGTACAGTGACAGACCTTTACCCACCAGTACTGTACCCCCGTGTTATACAGTGACAGACCTGTACCCACCAGTACTGTACCCCAGTGTTATACAGTGACAGACCTGTGCCCACCAGTACTGTATGCCAGTGTTATACAGTGACAGACCCATACCCACCAGTGCTGTACCCCAGTGTTATACAGTGACAGACCTGTACCCACCAGTACTGTACCCGTGTTATACAGTGACAGACCTGTGCCCACCAGTACTGTACCCCAGTGTTATACAGTGACAGACCTGTACCCACCAGTACTGTACCCCTGTGTTATACAGTGACAGACCTGTACCCACCAGTACTGTACCCCAGTGTTATACAGTGACAGACCTGTACCCACCAGTGCTGTTCCCCAGTGTTATACAGTGATAGACCTGTACCCACCAGTACTGTACCCCAGTGTTATACAGAGACAGACCTGTACCCACCAGTGCTGTACCCCAGTGTTATACAGTGACAGACCTGTACCCACCAGTACTGTACCACAGTGTTATACAGTGACAGACCTTTACCCACCAGTACTGTACCCCAGTGTTATACAGTGACAGAGCTGTAGCCACCAGTACTGTACCCCAGTGTTCTAGTGACAGACCTGTACCCACCAGTACTGTACCCCAGTGTTATACAGTGACAGACCTGTACCCACCAGTACTGTACCCCCGTGTTATACAGTGATAGACCTGTACCCACCAGTACTGTACCCCAGTGTTATACAGTGACAGACCTGTACCCACCAGCACTGTACCCCAGTGTTATACAGTGACAGACCTGTACCCACCAGTACTGCACCCCAGTGTTATACAGTGACAGACCTGTACCCACCAGTACTGTACCCCATGTTATACAGTGACAGACCTGTACCCACAGTACTGTACCCCAGTGTTATACAATGACAGACCTGTACCCACCAGTACTGCACACCAGTGTTATACAGTGACAGACCAGAACTCACCAGTACTGTACCCCAGTGTTATACAGTGACAGACCTGTACCCACCAGTACTGTACCCCAGTGTTATACAGTGACAGACCTGTACCAACCAGTACTGTACCCCAGTGTTATACAGTGACAGACCTGTACCCACCAGTCCTGTACCCCGTGTTATACAGTGACAGACCTGTACCCACCAGTACTGTACCCCAGTGTTATACAGTGACAGACCTGTACCCACCAGTACTGTACCCCAGTGTTATACAGTGACAGACCTGCACCCACCATTACTTTACCCCGTGTTATACAGTGACAGACCTGTACCCACCAGTACTGTACCCCAGTGTTATACAGTGACAGATCTGTACCCACCAGTACTGTACCCCAGTGTTATACAGTGACAGACCAATACTCACCAGTACTGTACCCCAGTGTTATACAGTGACAGACCTGTACCCACCAGTACAGTACCCCAGTGTTATACAGTGACAGACCTGTACCCACCAGTGCTGTACCCCAGTGTTACAGTGACAGACCTGTACCCACCAGTGCTGTACCCCAGTGTTATACAGTGACAGGCCTGTACCCACCAGTACTGTACCCCAGTGTTATACAGTGACAGGCCTGTACCCACCGGTACTGTACCCCAGTGTAATACAGTGACGGACCTGTACCCACCAGTACTGTACCCCAGTTTTATACAGTGACAGACCTGTACCCACCAGTACTGTACCCCAGTGTTATACAGAGACAGACCTGTACCCACCATGTACTGTACCCCAGTGTTATACAGTGACAGACCTGTACCCACCATGTACTGTACCCCAGTTTTATACAGTGACAGACCTGTACCCGCCAGTACTGTACCCCACTGTTATACAGTGACAGACCTGTACCCACCAGTACTGTACCCCAGTGTTATACAGTGACAGACCTGCACCCACCAGTACTGTACCCCAGTGTTATACAGTGACAGACCTGTGCCCACCAGTACTGTACCCCAGTGCTATACAGTGACAGACCTGTACCCACCAGTACTGTACCCCAGTGTTGTACAGTGACAGACCTTTACCCACCAGTACTGTACCCCCGTGTTATACAGTGACAGACCTGTACCCACCAGTACTGTACCCCAGTGTTATACAGTGACAGACCTGTGCCCACCAGTACTGTATGCCAGTGTTATACAGTGACAGACCCATACCCACCAGTGCTGTACCCCAGTGTTATACAGTGACAGACCTGTACCCACCAGTACTGTACCCGTGTTATACAGTGACAGACCTGTGCCCACCAGTACTGTACCCCAGTGTTATACAGTGACAGACCTGTACCCACCAGTACTGTACCCCAGTGTTTTCCAGTGACAGACCTGTACCCACCAGTACTGTAACCCAGTGTTATACAGTGACAGACCTGTACCCAACAGCACTGTACCCCAGTGTTATACAGTGATAGACCTGTACCCACCAGTACTGTGCCCCAGTGTTATACAGTGACAGACCAGTACCCACCAGCACTGTACCCCAGTGTTATACAGTGATAGACCTGTACCCACCAGTACTGTACCCCAGTGTTATACAGTGACAGACCTGTACCCACCAGTACTGTACCCCAATGTTATACAGTGACAGACCTGTGCCCACCAGTACTGTACCCCCGTGTTATACAGTGACAGACCTGTACCCCCAGTACTGTACCACAGTGTTATACAGTGACGGACCTGTACCCACCAGTACTGTACCCCAGTGTTACACAGTGACGGACCTGTACCCACCAGTGCTGTACTTTAGTGTTATACAGTGACAGACCTGTACCCACCAGTACTATACCCCAGTGTTAGACAGTGACAGACCTATGCCCACCAGTACTGTACCCCAGTGTTACACAGTGACAGACCTGTACCCACCAGTACTGTACCCCAGTGTTACACAGTGACAGACCTGTGCCCACCAGTACTGTACCCCAGTGTAACACAGTGACAGACCAGTACCCACCAGTACTGTACCCCCGTGTTACACAGTGACAGACCAGTACCCACCAGTACTGTACCCCCGTGTTACACAGTGACAGACCTGTGCCCACCAGTACTGTACCCCAGGGTTATACAGTGACAGACCTGTACCCACCAGTACTGTACCCCAGTGTTATACAGTGACAGCCCTGTGCCCACCAGTACTGTACCCCAGTGTTATACAGTGACAGACCTGTACCCACCAGTACTGTACCCCAGTGTTGTACAGTGACAGACCTTTACCCACCAGTACTGTACCACAGTGTTATACAGTGACAGACCTGTACCCACCAGTACTGTACCCCAGTGTTATACAGTGACAGACCTGTGCCCACCAGTACTGTATGCCAGTGTTATACAGTGACAGACCCATACCCACCAGTGCTGTACCCCAGTGTTATACAGTGACAGACCTGTACCCACCAGTACTGTACCCGTGTTATACAGTGACAGACCTGTGCCCACCAGTACTGTACCCCAGTGTTATACAGTGACAGACCTGTACCCACCAGTACTGTACCCCTGTGTTATACAGTGACAGACCTGTACCCACCAGTACTGTAACCCAGTGTTATACAGTGACAGACCTGTACCCAACAGCACTGTACCCCAGTGTTATACAGTGATAGACCTGTACCCACCAGTACTGTGCCCCAGTGTTATACAGTGACAGACCTGTACCCACTAGCACTGTACCCCAGTGTTATACAGTGATAGACCTGTACCCACCAGTACTGTACCCGTGTTATACAGTGACAGACCTGTACCCACCAGTACTGTACCCCAATGTTATACAGTGACAGACCTGTGCCCACCAGTACTGTACCCCCGTGTTATACAGTGACAGACCTGTACCCACCAGTACTGTACCACAGTGTTATACAGTGACAGACCTTTACCCACCAGTACTGTACCCCAGTGTTATACAGTGACAGAGCTGTAGCCACCAGTACTGTACCCCAGTGTTCTAGTGACAGACCTGTACCCACCAGTACTGTACCCCAGTGTTATACAGTGACAGACCTGTACCCACCAGTACTGTACCCCCGTGTTATACAGTGATAGACCTGTACCCACCAGTACTGTACCCCAGTGTTATACAGTGACAGACCTGTACCCACCAGCACTGTACCCCAGTGTTATACAGTGACAGACCTGTACCCACCAGTACTGCACCCCAGTGTTATACAGTGACAGACCTGTACCCACCAGTACTGTACCCCATGTTATACAGTGACAGACCTGTACCCACAGTACTGTACCCCAGTGTTATACAATGACAGACCTGTACCCACCAGTACTGCACACCAGTGTTATACAGTGACAGACCAGAACCCACCAGTACTGTACCCCAGTGTTATACAGTGACAGACCTGTACCCACCAGTACTGTACCCCAGTGTTATACAGTGACAGACCTGTACCAACCAGTACTGTACCCCAGTGTTATATAGTGACAGACCTGTACCCACCAGTCCTGTACCCCGTGTTATACAGTGACAGACCTGTACCCACCAGTACTGTACCCCAGTGTTATACAGTGACAGACCTGTACCCACCAGTACTGTACCCCAGTGTTATACAGTGACAGACCTGCACCCACCATTACTTTACCCCGTGTTATACAGTGACAGACCTGTACCCACCAGTACTGTACCCCAGTGTTATACAGTGACAGATCTGTACCCACCAGTACTGTACCCCAGTGTTATACAGTGACAGACCAATACTCACCAGTACTGTACCCCAGTGTTATACAGTGACAGACCTGTACCCACCAGTACAGTACCCCAGTGTTATACAGTGACAGACCTGTACCCACCAGTGCTGTACCCCAGTGTTACAGTGACAGACCTGTACCCACCAGTGCTGTACCCCAGTGTTATACAGTGACAGGCCTGTACCCACCAGTACTGTACCCCAGTGTTATACAGTGACAGGCCTGTACCCACCGGTACTGTACCCCAGTGTAATACAGTGACGGACCTGTACCCACCAGTACTGTACCCCAGTTTTATACAGTGACAGACCTGTACCCACCAGTACTGTACCCCAGTGTTATACAGAGACAGACCTGTACCCACCATGTACTGTACCCCAGTGTTATACAGTGACAGACCTGTACCCACCATGTACTGTACCCCAGTTTTATACAGTGACAGACCTGTACCCGCCAGTACTGTACCCCACTGTTATACATTGACAGACCTGTACCCACCAGTACTGTACCCCAGTGTTATACAGTGACAGACCTGCACCCACCAGTACTGTACCCCAGTGTTATACAGTGACAGACCTGTGCCCACCAGTACTGTACCCCAGTGCTATACAGTGACAGACCTGTACCCACCAGTACTGTACCCCAGTGTTGTACAGTGACAGACCTTTACCCACCAGTACTGTACCCCCGTGTTATACAGTGACAGACCTGTACCCACCAGTACTGTACCCCAGTGTTATACAGTGACAGACCTGTGCCCACCAGTACTGTATGCCAGTGTTATACAGTGACAGACCCATACCCACCAGTGCTGTACCCCAGTGTTATACAGTGACAGACCTGTACCCACCAGTACTGTACCCGTGTTATACAGTGACAGACCTGTGCCCACCAGTACTGTACCCCAGTGTTATACAGTGACAGACCTGTACCCACCAGTACTGTACCCCAGTGTTTTCCAGTGACAGACCTGTACCCACCAGTACTGTAACCCAGTGTTATACAGTGACAGACCTGTACCCAACAGCACTGTACCCCAGTGTTATACAGTGATAGACCTGTACCCACCAGTACTGTGCCCCAGTGTTATACAGTGACAGACCAGTACCCACCAGCACTGTACCCCAGTGTTATACAGTGATAGACCTGTACCCACCAGTACTGTACCCCAGTGTTATACAGTGACAGACCTGTACCCACCAGTACTGTACCCCAATGTTATACAGTGACAGACCTGTGCCCACCAGTACTGTACCCCCGTGTTATACAGTGACAGACCTGTACCCCCAGTACTGTACCACAGTGTTATACAGTGACGGACCTGTACCCACCAGTACTGTACCCCAGTGTTACACAGTGACAGACCTGTACCCACCAGTGCTGTACTTTAGTGTTATACAGTGACAGACCTGTACCCACCAGTACTATACCCCAGTGTTAGACAGTGACAGACCTATGCCCACCAGTACTGTACCCCAGTGTTACACAGTGACAGACCTGTACCCACCAGTACTGTACCCCAGTGTTACACAGTGACAGACCTGTGCCCACCAGTACTGTACCCCAGTGTAACACAGTGACAGACCAGTACCCACCAGTACTGTACCCCCGTGTTACACAGTGACAGACCAGTACCCACCAGTACTGTACCCCCGTGTTACACAGTGACAGACCTGTGCCCACCAGTACTGTACCCCAGGGTTATACAGTGACAGACCTGTACCCACCAGTACTGTACCCCAGTGTTATACAGTGACAGCCCTGTGCCCACCAGTACTGTACCCGTGTTATACAGTGACAGACCTGTACCCACCAGTACTGTATGCCAGTGTTATACAGTGACAGACCTGTACCCACCAGTACTGTACCCGTGTTATACAGTGACAGACCTGTGCCCACCAGTACTGTACCCCAGTGTTATACAGTGACAGACCTGTACCCACCAGTACTGTACCCCTGTGTTATACAGTGACAGACCTGTACCCACCAGTACTGTAACCCAGTGTTATACAGTGACAGACCTGTACCCAACAGCACTGTACCCCAGTGTTATACAGTGATAGACCTGTACCCACCAGTACTGTGCCCCAGTGTTATACAGTGACAGACCTGTACCCACTAGCACTGTACCCCAGTGTTATACAGTGATAGACCTGTACCCACCAGTACTGTACCCGTGTTATACAGTGACAGACCTGTACCCACCAGTACTGTACCCCAATGTTATACAGTGACAGACCTGTGCCCACCAGTACTGTACCCCCGTGTTATACAGTGACAGACCTGTACCCCCAGTACTGTACCACAGTGTTACACAGTGACAGACCTGTACCCACCAGTACTGTACCCCAGTGTTACACAGTGATAGCCCTGTGCCCACCAGTACTGTACCCCAGTGTTATACAGTGACAGACCTGTACCCACCAGTACTGTACCCCAGTGTTATACAGTGACAGACCCGTACCCACCAGTGCTGTACCCTAGTGTTATACAGTGACAGACCTGTACCCACCAGTACTGTACCCCAGTGTTATACAGTGACAGACCTGTACCCAGCAGTACTGTACCCCAGTGTTATACAGTGACAGACCTGTACCGACCAGTACTGTACCCCAGTATTACAGTGACAGACCTGTGCCCACCAGTACTGTACCCCAGTGTTATACAGTGACAGACCTGTACCCACCAGTACTGTACCCCAGTGTTATACAGTGACAGACCTGTACCCACTAGTACTGCACCCCAGTGTTCTACAGTGACAGACCTATACCCACCAGTACTGTACCCCCGTGTTATACAGTGACAGACCTGTACCCACCAGTACTGTACCCCAGTGTTATACAGTGACAGACCTGTACCCACCAGTACTGTACCCCAGTGTTATCCAGTGACAGACCAGTGCCCACCAGTACTGTACCCCAGTGTTATACAGTGACAGACCCGTACCCACCAGTGCTGTACCCCAGTGTTATACAGTGACAGACCTGTACCCACCAGTACTGTACCCCAGTGTTAAACAGTGACAGACCTGTACCCACCAGTACTGTACCCCACTGTTATACAGTGACAGACCTGTACCCACCAGTACTGTACCCCAGTGTGAGACAGTGACAGACCTGTACCCACCAGTACTGTACCCCAGTGTTATACAGTGACAGACCTGTACCCACCAGTACTGTACCCCAGTGTTATACAGTGACAGACCTGTACCCACCAGTACTGTACCTCAGTGTTCTACAGTGACAGACCTGTACCCACCAGTACTGTACCCCAGTGTTATACAGTGACAGACCTGTACCCCCAGTACTGTACCCCAGTGTTACAGTGATAGACCTGTACCCACCAGTACTGTACCCCCGTGTTATACAGTGACAGATCTGTACCCACCAGTACTGTACCCCAGTGTTATACAGTGACAGACCTGTGCCCACCAGTACTGTACCCCAGTGTTATACAGTGACAGACCTGTACTCACCAGTACTGTGCCCCAGTGTTATACAGTGACAGACGTGTATCCACCAGTGCTGTACCCCAGTGTTATACAGTGACAGACCTGCACCCACCAGTACTGTACCCCAGTGTTATACAGTGACAGACCTGTACCCACCAGTACTGTACACCCGTGTTATACAGTGACAGACCTGTACCCACCAGTACTGTACCCCAGTGTTATGCAGTGACAGACCTGTACCCACCAGTACTGTACCCCAGTGTTATACAGTGACAGACCTGTACCCACCAGTACTGTACCCCAGTGTTATACAGTGACAGACCTGTACCCACCAGTACTGTAACCCAGTGTTATACAGTGACAGACCTGTACCCAACAGCACTGTACCCCAGTGTTATACAGTGATAGACCTGTACCCCCAGTACTGTACCACAGTGTTACACAGTGACAGACCTGTACCCACCAGTACTGTACCCCAGTGTTACACAGTGACAGACCTGTACCCACCAGTGCTGTACCCCAGTGTTATTCAGTGACAGACCTGTCCCCACCAGTACTGTACCTCAGTGTTATACAGTGACAGACCTGTACCCACCAGTATTATACCCCATTGTTATGCAGTGACAGACCTGTGCCCACCAGTACTGTACCCCAGTGTTACACAGTGACAGACCTGTACCCACCAGTACTATACCCCACTGTTATACAGTGACAGACCTATGCCCACCAGTACTGTACCCCAGTGTTACACAGTGACAGACCTGTACCCACCAGTACTGTACCCCAGTGTTACACAGTGACAGACCTGTGCCCACCAGTACTGTACCCCAGTGTAACACAGTGACAGACCAGTACCCACCAGTGCTGTACCCCCGTGTTACACAGTGACAGACCAGTACCCACCAGTACTGTACCCCCGTGTTACACAGTGACAGACCTGCGCCCACCAGTACTGTACCCCAGTGTCATACAGTGACAGACCTGTGCCCACCAGTACTGTACCCCGTGTTACACAGTGACAGACCTGCACCCACCTGTACTGTACCCCAGGGTTATACAGTGACAGACCTGTACCCACCAGTACTGTCCCCCAGTGTTATACAGTGATAGCCCTGTGCCCACCAGTACTGTACCCCAGTGTTATACAGTGACAGACCTGTACCCACCAGTACTGCACCCCAATGTTCTACAGTGACAGACCTATACCCACCAGTACTGTACCCCCGTGTTATACAGTGACAGACCTGTACCCACCAGTGCTGTAGCCCAGTGTTATCCAGTGACAGACCTGTGCCCACCAGTACTGTACCCCAGTGTTATACAGTGACAGACCCGTACCCACCAGTGCTGTACCCCAGTGTTATACAGTGACAGACCTGTACCCACCAGTACTGTACCCCAGTGTTATACAGTGACAGACCTGTACCCACCAGTACTGTACCCCAGTGTTATACAGTGACAGACCTGTACCGACCAGTACTGTACCCCAGTATTACAGTGACAGACCTGTGCCCACCAGTACTGTACCCCAGTGTTATACAGTGACAGACCTGTACCCACCAGTGCTGTACCCCAGTGTTATACAGTGACAGACCTGTACCCACCAGTACTGTATGCCAGTGTTCCACAGTGACAGACCTGTACCCACCAGTACTGTATGCCAGTGTTCTACAGTGACAGACCTGTGCCCACTAGTACTGTACCCCAGTGTTACACAGAGACAGACCTGTACCCACCAGTAGTGTACCCCAGTGTTATACAGTGACAGACCTGTACCCACCAGTACTGTACCCCAGTGTTATACAGTGACAGACCTGTACCCACCAGTACTGCACCCCAGTGTTATACAGAGACAGACCTGTACCCACTAGTATTGTACCCCAGTGTTTCACAGAAACAGACCTGTACCCACCAGTACTGTACCCCTGTGTTATACAGTGACAGCCCTGTACCCACCAGCACTGTACCCCAGTGTTCTACAGTGACAGACCTGTACCCACTAGTACTGTGCCCCAGTGTTACACAGAGACAGACCTGTACCCACCAGTACTGTACCCCTGTGTTATACAGTGACAGCCCTGTACCCACCAGCACTGTACCCCAGTGTTCTACAGTGACAGACCTGTACCCACTAGTATTGTACCCCAGTGTTTCACAGAAACAGACCTGTACCCACCAGTACTGTACCCCTGTGTTATACAGTGACAGCCCTGTACCCACCAGTACTGTACCCCTGTGTTATACAGTGACAGACCTGTACCCACCAGTACTGTACCCCAGTGTTATACAGTGACAGACCTGTACCCACCAGTACTGTACCCGTGTTATACAGTGACAGCCCTGTACCCACCAGTACTGTACCCCAGTGTTATACAGTGATAGACCTGTAGCCACCAGTACTGTACCCAGTGTTACACAGTGACAGACCTGTACCCACCAGTACTGTACCCCAGTGTTATACAGTGACAGACCTGTACCCACCAGTACTGTACCCCAGTGTTATACAGTGACAGACCTGTACCCACCAGTGCTGTACCCCAGTGTTATACAGTGACAGACCTGTACCCACCATGTACTGTACCCCAGTGTTATACAGTGACAGACCTGCACCCACCAGTACTGTACCCCAGTGTTATACAGTGACAGACCTGTACCCACCAGTACTGTACCCCCGTGTTATACAGTGACAGACCTGTAATCACCAGTACTGTATCCCAGTGTTATACAGTGACAGACCTGTACCCACCAGTACTGTACCCCAGTGTTATACAGTGACAGGCCTGTACCCACCGGTACTGTACCCCAGTGTTATACAGTGACAGACCTGTATCCACCAGCACTGTACCCCAGTGTTATACAGTGACAGACCTGTACCCACCAGTACTGTACCCCAGTGTTATACAGAGACAGACCTGTACCCACCATGTACTGTACCCCAGTGTTTTTTCAGTGACAGACCTGTACCCACCAGTACTGTACCCCAGTGTTATACAGTGACAGACCTGTAATCACCAGTACTGTACCCCAGTGTTATACAGAGACAGACCTGTACCCACCATGTACTGTACCCCAGTGTTATACAGTGACAGACCTGTACCCACCAGTACTGTACCCCAGTGTTATACAGTGACAGACCTGTAATCACCAGTACTGTACCCCAGTGTTCTACAGTGACAGACCTGTACCCACTAGTACTGTACCCCAGTGTTATACAGTGACAGGCCTGTACCCACCGGTACTGTACCCCAGTGTTATACAGTGACAGACCTGTATCCACCAGCACTGTACCCCAGTGTTATACAGTGACAGACCTGTACCCACCAGTACTGTACCCCAGTGTTATACAGAGACAGACCTGTACCCACCATGTACTGTACCCCAGTGTTTTTTCAGTGACAGACCTGTACCCACCAGTACTGTACCCCAGTGTTATACAGTGACAGACCTGTACCCACCAGTACTGTACCCCAGTGTTATACAGAGACAGACCTGTACCCACCATGTACTGTACCCCAGTGTTATACAGTGACAGACCTGTACCCACCAGTACTGTACCCCAGTGTTATACAGTGACAGACCTGTAATCACCAGTACTGTACCCCAGTGTTCTACAGTGACAGACCTGTACCCACTAGTACTGTACCCCAGTGTTACACAGAGACAGACCTGTACCCACCAGTGCTGTACCCCAGTGTTCTACAGTGACAGACCTGTACCCACTCGTACTGTACCCCAGTGTTACACAGAGACAGACCTGTACCCACCAGTGCTGTACCCCAGTGTTCTACAGTGACAGACCTGTACCCACTAGTACTGTACCCCAGTGTTATACAGTGACAGACCTGTACCCACTAGTACTGTACCCCAGTGTTACACAGAGACAGACCTGTACCCACCAGTACTGTACCCCAGTGTTATACAGTGACAGACCTGTACCCACCAGTACTGTACCCCAGTGTTATACAGTGACAGACCTGTACCCACCAGTACTGTACCCCAGTGTTATACAGTGACAGACCTGTACCCACCAGTACTGTACCACAGTTTTCTACAGTGACAGACCTGTACCCACCAGTACTGTACCCCAGTGTTATACAGTGACAGACCTGTACCCACCATACTGTACCCCAGTGTTATACAGTGACAGACCTGTACCCACCAGTACAGTACCCCAGTGTTATACAGTGACAGACCAGTACCCACCAGTACTGTACCCCAGTGTTATACAGTGACAGACCTGTACCCACCAGTACTGTACCCCAGTGTTATACAGTGACAGGCCTGTACCCACCGGTACTGTACCCCAGTGTTATACAGTGACAGACCTGTACCCACCAGTACTGTACCCCAGTGTTATACAGTGACAGACCTGTACCCACCAGTACTGTACCCCAGTGTTATGCAGAGACAGACCTGTACCCACTAGTATTGTACCCCAGTGTTATACAGTGACAGACCTGTACCCACCAGTACTGTACCCGTGTTCTACAGTAACAGACCTGTACCCACCAGCACTGTACCCCAGTGTTCTACAGTGACAGACCTGTACCCACTAGTACTGTACCCCAGTGTTACACAGAGAAAGACCTGTACCCACCAGTACTGTACCCGTGTTATACAGTGACAGACCTGTACCCACCAGTACTGTACCCCAGTGTTATACAGTGACAGCCCTGTACCCACCAGTACCGTACCCCAGTGTTATACAGTGATAGACCTGTAGCCACCAGTACTGTACCCCAGTGTTACACAGTGACAGACCTGTACCCACCAGTACTGTACCCCAGTGTTATACAGTGACAGACCTGTACCCACCAGTACTGTACCCCACTGTTATACAGTGACAGACCTGTACCCACCAGTACTGTACCCCAGTGTTATACAGTGACAGACCTGTACCCACCAGTGCTGTACCCCAGTGTTATACAGTGACAGACCTGTACCCACCATGTACTGTACCCCAGTGTTATACAGTGACAGACCTGTACCCACCAGTACTGTACCCCAGTGTTATACAGTGACAGACCTGTACCCACCAGTACTGTACCCCCGTGTTATACAGTGACAGACCTGTAATCACCAGTACTGTATCCCAGTGTTATACAGTGACAGACCTGTACCCACCAGTACTGTACCCCAGTGTTATACAGTGACAGGCCTGTACCCACCGGTACTGTACCCCAGTGTTATACAGTGACAGACCTGTACCCACCAGCACTGTACCCCAGTGTTATACAGTGACAGACCTGTACCCACCAGCACTGTACCCCAGTGTTATACAGAGACAGACCTGTACCCACCATGTACTATACCCGTGTTATACAGTGACAGACCTGTACCCACCATGTACTGTACCCCAGTGTTATACAGTGACAGACCTGTACCCACCAGTACTGTACCCCAGTGTTATACAGTGACAGACCTGTACCCACCAGTACTGTACCCCAGTGTTATACAGTGACAGACCTGTAATCACCAGTACTGTATCCAGGTGTTATACAGTGACAGACCTGTACCCACTAGTACTGTACCCCAGTGTTACACAGAGACAGACCTGTACCCACCAGTGCTGTACCCCAGTGTTCTACAGTGACAGACCTGTACCCACTAGTACTGTACCCCAGTGTTACACAGAGACAGACCTGTACCCACCAGTGCTGTACCCCAGTGTTCTACAGTGACAGACCTGTACCCACCAGTACTGTACCCCAGTGTTATACAGTGACAGACCTGTACCCACCAGTACTGTACCCCAGTGTTATACAGAGACAGACCTGTACCCACCAGTGCTGTACCCCAGTGTTCTACAGTGACAGACCTGTACCCACTAGTACTGTACCCCAGTGTTATACAGTGACAGACCTGTACCCACCAGTACTGTACCCCAGTGTTATACAGTGACAGACCTGTACCCACCAGTACTGTATGCCAGTGTTCCACAGTGACAGACCTGTACCCACCAGTACTGTATGCCAGTGTTCTACAGTGACAGACCTGTGCCCACTAGTCCTGTACCCCAGTGTTACACAGAGACAGACCTGTACCCACCAGTAGTGTACCCCAGTGTTATACAGTGACAGACCTGTACCCACCAGTACTGTACCCCAGTGTTATACAGTGACAGACCTGTACCCACCAGTACTGTACCCCAGTGTTATACAGAGACAGACCTGTACACACTAGTATTGTACCCCAGTGTTACACAGAGACAGACCTGTACCCACCAGTACTGTACCCCTGTGTTATACAGTGACAGACCTGTACCCACCAGCACTGTACCCCAGTGTTCTACAGTGACAGACCTGTACCCACTAGTACTGTACCCCAGTGTTACACAGAGACAGACCTGTACCCACCAGTACTGTACCCGTGTTATACAGTGACAGACCTGTACCCACCAGTACTGTACCCCAGTGTTATACAGTGACAGACCTGTACCCACCAGTACTGTACCCGTGTTATACAGTGACAGCCCTGTCCCCACCAGTACTGTACCCCAGTGTTATACAGTGATAGACCTGTAGCCACCAGTACTGTACCCCAGTGTTACACAGTGACAGACCTGTACCCACCAGTACTGTACCCCAGTGTTATACAGTGACAGACCTGTACCCACCAGTACTGTACCCCACTGTTATACAGTGACAGACCTGTACCCACCAGTGCTGTACCCCAGTGTTATGCAGTGACAGACCTGTACCCACCATGTACTGTACCCCAGTGTTATACAGTGACAGACCTGTACCCACCAGTACTGTACCCCAGTGTTATACAGTGACAGACCTGTACCCACCAGTACTGTACCCCCGTGTTATACAGTGACAGACCTGTTATCACCAGTACTGTATCCCAGTGTTATACAGTGACAGACCTGTACCCACCAGTACTGTACCCCAGTGTTATACAGTGACAGGCCTGTACCCACCGGTACTGTACCCCAGTGTTATACAGTGACAGACCTGTATCCACCAGCACTGTACCCCAGTGTTATACAGTGACAGACCTGTACCCACCAGTACTGTACCCCAGTGTTATACAGAGACAGACCTGTACCCACCATGTACTGTACCCCAGTGTTATACAGTGACAGACCTGTACCCACCATGTACTGTACCCCAGTGTTATACAGTGACAGAGCTGTACCCACCAGTACTGTACCCCAGTGTTATACAGTGACAGACCTGTACCCACCAGTACTGTACCCCAGTGTTATACAGTGACAGACCTGTAATCACCAGTACTGTATCCAGGTGTTATACAGTAACAGACCTGTACCCACTAGTACTGTACCCCAGTGTTACACAAAGACAGACCTGTACCCACCAGTGCTGTACCCCAGTGTTCTACAGTGACAGACCTGTACCCACTAGTACTGTACCCCAGTGTTACACAGAGACAGACCTGTACCCACCAGTACTGTACCCCAGTGTTATACAGAGACAGACCTGTACCCACCAGTGCTGTACCCCAGTGTTCTACAGTGACAGACCTGTACCCACCAGTACTGTACCCCAGTGTTATACAGTGGCAGACCTGTACCCACCAGTACTGTACCCCAGTGTTATACAGTGATAGACCTGTACCCACCAGTACTGTACCCCAGTGTTACACAGAGACAGACCTGTACCCACCAGTGCTGTACCCCAGTGTTATACAGTGACAGACCTGTACCCACCAGTACTGTACCACAGTGTTATACAGTGACAGACCTTTACCCACCAGTACTGTACCCCAGTGTTATACAGTGACAGACCAGTACCCACCAGTAGTGTACCCCCGTGTTATACAGTGACAGACCTGTACCCACCAGTACTGTACCCCCGTGTTATACAGTGACAGACCTGTACCCACCAGTACTGTACCCCAGTGTTATGCAGTGACAGACCAGTACCCACCAGTACTGTACCCCAGTGTTATACAGTGACAGACCTGTACCCACCATTACAGTACCCCAGTGTTGTACAGTGACAGACCTGTACCCACCAGTGCTGTACCCCAGTGTTACAGTACTGTACCCCAGTGTTATACAGTGACAGGCCTGTACCCACCAGTACTGTACCCCAGTGTTATACAGTGACAGACCTGTACCCACCAGTACTGTACCCCAGTGTTATACTGTGACAGACCTGTACCCACCAGTACTGTACCCCAGTGTTATACAGTGACAGACCTGTACCCACCAGTACTGTACCCCAGTGTTATACAGTGACAGACCTGTACCCACCAGTACTGTACCCCGTGTTATACAGTGACAGACCTGTACACGCCAGTACTGTACCCCAGTGTTACACAGTGACAGACCTGTACCCACCAGTACTGTACCCCAGTGTTATACAGTGACAGACCTGTACCCACCAGTACTGTACCCCAGTGTTATACAGTGACAGACCTGTACCCACCAGTACTGTATCCCCGTGTTATACAGTGACAGACCTGTACCCACCAGTACTGTACCCCAGTGTTATACAGTGACAGACCTGTACCCACCAGTACTGTACCCCAGTGTTATACAGTGACAGACCTGTACCCACCAGTACTGTACCCCAGTGTTATACAGTGATAGACCTGTAGCCACCAGTACTGTACCCCAGTGTTACACAGTGACAGACCTGTACCCACCAGTACTGTACCCCAGTGTTATACAGTGACAGACCTGCACCCTCCAGTACTGTACCCCAGTGTTATACAGTGACAGGCCTGTACCCACCGGTACTGTACCCCAGTGTTATACAGTGACAGACCTGTACCCACCAGTACTGTACCCCAGTGTTATACAGTGACAGAGCTGTACCCACCAGTACTGTACCCCAGTGTTATACAGAGACAGACCTGTACCCACCATGTACTGTACCCCAGTGTTATACAGTGACAGACCTGTACCCACCAGTACTGTACCCCAGTGTTATACAGTGACAGACCTGCACCCACCAGTACTGTACCCCCGTGTTATACAGTGACAGACCTGTAATCACCAGTACTGTACCCCAGTGTTATACAGTGACAGACCTGTACCCACCAGTACTGTATCCCAGTGTTATACAGTGACAGACCTGTACCCACCAGTACTGTACCCCAGTGTTATACAGTGACAGGCCTGTACCCACCGGTACTGTACCCCAGTGTTATACAGTGACAGACCTGTACCCACCAGTACTGTACCCCAGTGTTATACAGTGACAGACCTGTACCCACCAGTACTGTACCCCAGTGTTATACAGAGACAGACCTGTACCCACCATGTACTGTACCCCAGTGTTATACAGTGACAGACCTGTATCCACCATGTGCTGTACCCCAGTGTTATACAGTGACAGACCTGTACCCACCAGTACTGTACCCCAGTGTTATACAGTGACAGACCTGTACCCACCAGTACTGTACCCCAGTGTTATACAGTGACAGACCTGTAATCACCAGTACTGTATCCCAGTGTTATACAGTGACAGACCTGTACCCACCAGTACTGTACCCCAGTGTTATACAGTGACAGACCTGTACCCACCAGTACTGTACCCCAGTGTTATACAGAGACAGACCTGTACCCACCAGTGCTGTCCCCCAGTGTTCTACAGTGACAGACCTGTACCCACTAGTACTGTACCCCAGTGTTACACAGAGACAGACCTGTACCCACCAGTCCTGTACCCCAGTGTTATACAGTGACAGACCTGTACCCACCAGTACTGTACCCCAGTGTTATACAGTGACAGACCTGTACCCAGCAGTACTGTACCCCAGTGTTATACAGTGACAGGCCTGTACCCACCAGTACTGTACCCCAGTGTTATACAGTGATAGACCTGTACCCACCAGTACTGTACCCCAGTGTTATACAGAGACAGACCTGTACCCACCAGTGCTGTACCCCAGTGTTATACAGTGACAGACCTGTACCCACCAGTACTGTACCACAGTGTTATACAGTGACAGACCTTTACCCACCAGTACTGTACCCCAGTGTTATACAGTGACAGACCTGTAGCCACCAGTACTGTACCCCAGTGTTATAGTGACAGACCTGTACCCACCAGTACTGTACCCCAGTGTTATACAGTGACAGACCAGTACCCACCAGTACTGTACCCCAGTGTTATACAGTGACAGACCAGTACCCACCAGTAGTGTACCCCCGTGTTATACAGTGACAGACCTGTACCCACCAGTACTGTACCCCAGTGTTATACAGTGACAGACCTGTACCCACCAGTACTGTGCCCCAGTGTTATACAGTGACAGACCTGTACCCACCAGTACTGTACCCCAGTGTTATACAGTGACAGACCTGTACCCACCAGTGCTGTACCCCAGTGTTATACAGTGACAGACCTGTACCCACCAGTACTGTACCCCATGTTATACAGTGACAGACCTGTACCCACCAGTGCTGTACCCCAGTGTTATACAGTGACAGACCTGTACCCACCAGTGCTGTACCCCAGTGTTATACAGTGACAGACCTGTACCCACCAGTACTGCACCACAGTGTTATACAGTGACAGACCTGTACCCACCAGTACTGTACCCCAGTGTTATACAGTGACAGACCTGTACCCACCAGTACTGTACCCCAGTGTTATACAGTGACAGACCTGTACCCACCAGTACTGTACCCCCGTGTTATACAGTGACAGACCTGTACCCACCAGTACTGTACCCCAGTGTTATACAGTGACAGACCTGTACCCACCAGTACTGTACCCCGTGTTATACAGTGACAGACCTGTACCCACCAGTACTGTACCCCAGTGTTATACAGTGACAGACCTGTACCCACCAGTGCTGTACCCCAGTGTTATACAGTGACAGACCTGTACCCACCAGTACTGTACCACAGTGTTATACAGTGACAGACCTTTACCCACCAGTACTGTACCCCAGTGTTATACAGTGACAGACCTGTACCCACCAGTACTGTACCCCAGTGTTATACAGTGACAGACCTGTACCCACCAGTACTGTACCCCAGTGTTATACAGTGACAGACCTGTACCCACCAGTACTGTACCCCAGTGTTATACAGTGACAGACCTGTACCCACCAGTACTGTACCCCAGTGTTATACAGTGACAGACCTGTACCCACCAGTACTGTACCTGAGTGTTATACAGTGACAGACCTGTACCCACCAGTACTGTACCACAGTGTTATACAGTGACAGACCTGTACCCACCAGTACTGTACCTCAGTGTTATACAGTGACAGACTACACCAATGCACTTCAGTACCAGTGAAGTACTTTTGAAGTGTAGTCACTGTTGTAATGTGGGAAACGCGGCAGCTACTTTGTGCACAGCAAGGTCCCACAAACAGCAATATGATAATGACCAGAGAATCTGTTTTATTGATGTTAGTTGAGGGATAAATATTGGCCCAGGAGTGCGGGGATAACTCTCCTGCTCTTCTTCGAATAGTGCCAATAATATCCTTGTGTGCTAGGAAGCTTTGCCCAGGTGTTTATCATTATTAATAATAATTAATAATCTGACCAACTATGTATTTCTCAATGTTTCTTTTCTCTTCCGTCCCTCCCTGTAGGTGTGACTGAAGAGGAGAAGCAGTTCCTGGTGCCGCCTTCCTTTAAGTTCGCCCGCAGTCTGTCTGTCCCGAGCGCTGACGACATCCCGCCACCCCCCACCACCGCCCCCCCGGACCCTCCGTTCAACCTGGCCCAGCCCCGCTCCGGCCCCCCTCCTCCCCCGCTCGTCGCGGCCCCTCCGTCCGTCAGGTCGACCTTTAACCCCGGCGGGGGCGGCGAGCCCAAGATCTACGCCAGCCTGCGGCACGACATCGCGGAGCCGCAGGTCAAAGGGGAGCCGAAGGACCGGCACAAGCGGGAGAAGATGATCATCTTCCGGCAGGACTCCGAGCAGCTGCCGGACGAGCGGGCCCGGCTCGCGGCCGGCGGGGGCCCGTCCTCCTCCACCGCTGCCTCCGCCGCCGCCTCCACGCAGAACACCAGGAGCCGGCGCGGCCAGGCGGCCGACAGTCGCTACAGCAACCCTGCCAACCGGATGGTGAACACGGCCATGTACGTGCCGGCCAAGCCCATGCGGCGGAAAGGCCTCCTGGTCAAGCAGTCGAAGGTGGAGGACGAGCAGCAGCAACAACAGCAGCAGCAGCAGCAGCAGCAGCAACAGCAGCAGGACAAGACTTGCTCCATCCCCATCCCCACCATCATCATCAAGGCCCCATCCACCAGCAGCAGCGGCCGTAGCAGCCAAGGCAGCAGCATGGAGGCTGAGGCGGGCGCGGAGCCGCAGAAGGCCCGAGAGAGCATGGACTTCACCAGCCAGTTTGGGGCGGCCATTGTGGGCGCAGCCCGGCGCGACCGCGAGCGCTACATGGAGGCCCGGCGCAAGTCGGCCATCTTCCTCTCGACGGACGTGGCGGAGGAGGAGGCGCCCGACACCCCGACGCGCCTCACGCACTCCAAGTCGATCGACGACAGCATGTTCAACAACGCTGAGGCCTTCATGAACATCATGGTGTCCGCCGGCCGCGGGGCGCCGCTGGGCTTTGCCGTCGCCGACCGCGGCTACGCCTACGAGCCCGGCAAGCCGCCGGCGCCGGCCAGCGCCTTCAGCTCCCTCTCGTCCACGTTCGCCCCCCGGGGGGGAGGGGGTACCTTCATCCACCCGCTGACCGGCAAGGTGCTGGACCCGGGCTCGCCGCTGGGGCTGGCCCTGGCTGCCCGCGAGCGAACGCTGAAGGAGCAGCCGCGGGGCGAGGCCGAGGAGCGCAAGGGCGGCCCGCCGCGGTACGCCGATTCCGCCGGCAAGGGGCTGGCCGAGGCGTCAAGCGGTGGCACCGGGCCCAAGCCGCGCGCCGGCCAGAGGAAGGAGGCCCCGCTGCGGCCGCAGAGGTCGGAGGAGGCGGCTGTGGCCCCCCGGCCCCAGGGGGCGGCCGTGTCCTGGGCGGAGGACGAGGGGCGAATCGAGTTGCGAGTGCGCTTCATGGAGAATGCCCAGCCCCCGACCCCGTGCCCCCAGCTCCCCGACGGCGAGGGACTGCCGCTGACCGTTCTCCCCCCACCCGCCCCGTCCATCGATGCCGAAGAGGAGTTCGTCTTCAGCGACCCCTTGCCCCCGCCGCTGGAATTCTCCAACAGCTTCGACAGCACCGAGGCTCCTCCCCCGCCTCCCCCGCCCCCACCCCCGCCTCCCCCTCCCCCGCCTCCGCCCCCACCTCCCCCTCCCCCGCCCTCCTGCGCCGCCCCCGCCCCTCCCGAGGCGGGCAGCCTGCCCGCCGTGGACTCGACGGGCTCCAGCCTGACCTCCTACGACAGCGAGGTGGCCACCTTGACCCAGGCCCCCAAGGAGGACCACGTCAACTGCTCCGCCGAGGCCGCGGCCCCAGCCAGCGGCAGCAGGGCGCCCTCGGCCGAGACCCTTCTGGACAATGTGGGCGACTCGGGCATTGAGGAGGTGGACAGCCGGAGTGGGAGCGAGCACCACCTGGAGACGGTCAGCAGCATCTCCACCCTCTCCAGCCTCTCGGGCCTCTCCTCCGAAGGCAACGAGCTCCTGGACACCTACATCGCCTACCTGGACGGCCACGTCTTCGGCTCCGACAAGCCCCCCTTCCCCTCCCGGATGAGGTCCAGGCCCCTGCCGGGAAGGGGGCCAGGGCCGCTGAGGGACCCCGGGGCGACGGCACCCCCCATCTCCAACGCCACCTTCCCGCCGCAGCCACCCTCCAGCGAGCCAGCCGAGCCACAGGAGCGCCAGCCACCGGCCCCCACCGCCGCCGCCGCCGCCTCGCTCTGGGAGGACTCGTCGCACATCAAGGGGCCCAACATGGCCTCCATGAAGGCCAGCATCATCAGTGAACTGAGCTCCAAACTGCAGCAGATGAGCGGAGCCACCTGGGCCCGGACCAGTGACACCATGGGACCTCTGACAGCCACCAAAACCGCGATTCCAAGACACAGGTACCACCATAGGAGCGGGAGGAGGCCATTCAGCCCCTCCAGCCTGTTCCGCCATTCAATGAGATCATGGCTGACTTGTATCCTAACTTCATGCACCTGCCTTGGCTCTATAACCCTATTTGGCCCGCAAAAATCTCAGATTTAAAATGATTAATCGAGCCCCAGCGTCATCTGCTTTTTGCGGGTGAGAGTTCCATACTTCCACCACCCTTTGTCATAGAGTCATAGAATTATACAGCACAGAAAGAGGCCCTTCGGCCCATCGTGTCTGCGCCGTCCATCAAGCCCTGTCCAATCTAATCCCATTTTCCAGCATTTGGTCCATAGCCTTGTATGCAATGGCATTTCAAGTGCTCATCCAAATGCTTCTTGAATGTTGAGGGTTCCTGCCTCCACAACCCTTTCAGGCAGTGAGTTCCAGACTCCAGCCACCCTATCTATGCCCCTCATCATTTTGTACACCTCAATCAGGTCCCCCCTCAGCCTTCTTTGCTCCAAGGAAAACAACCCCAGCCTGTTCAGTCTTTCTTCATAGCTGAGGCGCTCCATCCCAGGTAACATCCTGGTGAATCTTCTCTGCACCCTCTCCAATGCAATCACATCCTTCCTATAGTGAGGCGACCAGAACTGCACACAGTACTCCAGCTGTGGCCTTACCAGCGTTTTGTACAGCTCCATCATAACCTCCCTGCTCTTATACTCTATGCCTCGGCTAATGAAGGCAAGTATCCCATATGCCTTTTTAACCACCTTATCTACCTGTTCCGCTGCCTTTGCATGAAGATTGTTTCCTAACTTCTCCCCTGAACGGCCTGGCTCTGATTTTAAGGTCATGTCCCCTTGTCCTGGACTCGCCCCAACCAGCGGATAACGTTTCTCTCTCTCTACCCGATCAATTCCTTTCAAAATCCTAAAAACCTCAATTAAACCTCAGCCATCTAAATTCCAGAGAATACAAGCCTAGTTTATGTAATCTCTCCTCATAATCTAACCCTTGGAGCCCCGGTAACATTCTGGTGAATCTGCGCTGCACTCATTCCGAGGCCAGTCGATCCTTTCTAAGGGGTGGTGCCCAGAACTGTACACAGCGCTCCCGATGTGGTCTAACCGGGGCTTTGTACAGCTGTAGCAAAACTTCCTCCCCTTTATTATATTACATAGAAACATAGAAGATAGGAGCAGGAGTAGGCCATTCGGCCCCTCGAGCCTGCTCCGCCATTTAATGAGATCATGGCTGATCATCCAAATTCAGTACCCTGTCCCTGCCTTCTCCCCATATCCCTTGATCCCCTTAGCCTTAAGAAATATATCTAACTCCTTCTTGAATATATTGGCCTCAACTGCCTTCTGTGGTAGAGAATTCCACAGGTTCACCACTCTCTGGGTGAAGAAATTCAGTCCTAAATGGCTTACCCCTTATCCTTAGACTGTGACCCCTGGTTCTGGACTCCCCCGCCATCGGGAACATCCTGCATCTAGTCGTGTTCGAATTTTATATTCTAGCCCTCTAGTTATAAAGGCTAACATTCCACCATCTTCTCCTCGTCCTCTCCTGATGGGGCTGTCTCACATTGGGGCAGCGTTCCATGGGCAGCCCCCACCCCCCCATTTGTGCTGCTTTGTGGTACCCCCTCCCTAGCTCCCATTCGCCAGGCTTGAGCCTTGGCAGCAAGTGTGGGCAAGTTGTTCAAGGTAGGAGAGAAGCTTCATGGCCAAGCCCGGCCCATTCTGCTCACGCACACCTTCCAACAGGAAGTGGCAGCCGGCAACGTAGGAACCACTTGACGATAAAGCCCATCTAGTTCGCCTTCTCCCATCCTGGTAGTCGCACGGCACGACCATAATGGGTGACATGAATCTTATCATTCATGTGGAAATGACTTATGAAATAATACTGGGCGGCCTGCTGGTAGCGCTGTCCAGGGAGAGTATAAATACTCGGGCATGGGCCCAGCTTGCTCAGGACGTTCTTTAACAGGAACTAGTGAAGGACACAACTAGACCTCCATGTTGTAAAACAGTTGATTAAAGCTTTGTTTAACGCTTAGACCAAGTGCCTAGTAGTTTTCTTAACGTCATTGGGGTTGTTGACTAATCACAGCAATCAATCTCTGTTGATTAGTCTACAACAGACCCAGACATGAGGCGAGGAAATCTCCCAGTGGTGGAGTGCTTTGAGAACCAGAGGCCCAAAGTCACCTCTTCCTCCCGAGCACACTACACTTACCATAGGAGCAGGAGTCGGCCAATCAGCCCCTCGAGCCTGTTCTGCCATTCAATGAGATCATGGCTGATCTGTACCTTAGCTCCATCCTCCTGCCCTGGCTCCATAATCTTTTATACCCTTGGCTGGCAAACTCGCATACCACACGTCATCTCTCAAATTACTCATAAAATGTTGTTTCCTGGGGATGAAATCTCTCTAATTTGAACGAATCGACACTAACTGCTGCCACCGTCTCCCCCACGGAGCCCGTTCCACAGACCGTCCGCTCGCTCGCTGAAACATTGATTCCGCAGATTCGTTTTCAATTTATCCCCTCTTCAGGCACTGGCCCGGTGAGGAGCAGGAACTCCGGCTGGTTTCCCCTGCCCACTTGCTAGCCCGAAGGTACTGAGGCCGGTACTCGCAACCCCGCCATCACCCCAGCTACCCCAGCAGAGCAGAAATTGAACTGGGACCTTTGTCAGTTTCAAACTGGATGGTGCTATTGGTAACTGAGCCACTAGGGGAGCTGTTTATCACAGTTTAAATAATGATTCTGACTGGTGATTGGTGCTAGATTCTATTTCCAATATTCAAGGGTGCAGTAATCACAAGATTTTTTTTTATTCGATCCTGGGATGCGGGCATCGCTGGCAAGGCCAGCATTTATTGCCCATCCCCTAATTGCCCCTTGAGAAGGTGGTGGTGAGCCGCCTTCTTGAACCGCTGCAGTCCGTGTGGTGAAGGTACTCCCACAGTCCTGTTAGGGAGGGAGTTCCAGGATTTTGACCCAGCGACGATGAAGGAACGGCCGATATACTTCCAAGTCGGGATGGTGTGTGACTTGGAGGTGGTGGTGTTCCCATGCGCCTGCTGCCCTTGTCCTTCTAGGTGGTAGAGGTTGCGGGTTTGGGAGGTGCGGTCGAAGAAGCCAGATATACAGAGATGAGCAAGGCCGGTGAACCAACCTTAGCCCGTCCCACCAGATTGCACGTACGGACCCCTATTGC
Organism: Somniosus microcephalus; assembly: GCF_052327205.1. NCBI lineage: Eukaryota > Metazoa > Chordata > Chondrichthyes > Squaliformes > Somniosidae > Somniosus > Somniosus microcephalus. The sequence goes on along the minus strand of NC_141014.1, from coordinate 33,896,304 downwards.
ACCACCCAACTGAATCTTAAATGATTGCAGGATTATCACCTACCCTTTCCGTTAGTCCAATCTGTGTTTCGATGGCTTGTTATGTGACGAGCTTCCTGATTGGTGCTAAAGTTGCCTATTCCTAGTTTGAACCTGTGTCATTTAAAAAAATGTTTAATGTTCAGAATTTGGGCGTCGCTGGCAAGGCCGGCATTTATTGCCCATCCCTAGTTTTCCCTTGAGAGGGTGGTGGTGAGCCGCCTTCTTGAACCGCTGCAGTCCGTGTGGTGAAGGTGCTCCCACAGTGCTGTTAGGGAGAGAGTTCCAGGATTTTGACCCAGCGACGATGAAGGAACGGCCGATATACTTCCAAGTTGGGATGGTGTGTGACTTGGAGCGGGGTGCAGGGGGGTTAACTTGGAGGTGGTGGTGTTCCCATGCACCTGCTGCCCTTGTCCTTCTAGGTGGAAGAGGTCGCGGGTTTGGGAGGTGCTGCCGAAGAAGCCTTGGTGAGTTGCTGCAGTGCATCTTGTAGATGGTCCACACTGCAGCCACGGTACGCCGGTGGTGGAGGGAGTGAATGTTTAAGGTGGTGGATGGGGTGCCAATCAAGTGGGCGGCTTTGTCCTGGAAGGGACCGAGTGCAACATATCCAAGTTTGCCGACGATACAAAGATGGGAGGGAAAGCAATGAGTGAAGATGACATAAAAAACCTGCAAAAGGACATAGACAGGCTAAGTGAGTGGGCAGAGATTTGGCAGATGCAATATAATGTTGGAAAGTGTGAGGTTATGCACTTTGGCAGAAAAAATCAAAGAGCAAGTTATTATCTAAATGGAGAGAAACTGCAAAGTGCTACAGTACAAAGGGATCTGGGGGTCCTGGTGCATGAAACACAAAAAGTTAGTATGCAGGTGCAGCAGGTGATCAGGAAGGCCAATGGAATCTTGGCTTTTATTGCAAGGGGGATGGAGTATAAAAACAGGGAAGTCTTGCTGCAGTTATACAGGGTATTGGTGAGGCCACACCTGGAATACTGCGTGCAGTTTTGGTTTCCATATTTAAGAAAAGATATACTTGCTCTCGAGGCGGTTCAGAGAAGGTTCACTCGGTTGATTCCGGAGATGAGGGGGTTGACGTATGAGGAAAGGTTGAGTAGGTTGGGCCTCTACTCATTGGAGTTCAGAAGAATGAGAGGCGATCTTATTGAAACATATAAGATTGTGAGGGGGCTTGATCGGGTGGATGCGGTGAGGATGTTTCCACTGATGGGTGAGACTAGAACTAGGGGGCATAATCTAAGAATAAGGGGCTGCCCTTTCAAAACTGAGATGAGGAGAAACTTCTTCACTCAGAGGGTAGTAAATCTATGGAATTTGCTACCCCAGAGAGCTGTGGAAGCTGCAACATTAAATAAATTTAAAATGGAGATAGACAGTTTCCTAGCAGATAAGGGAATTAGGGGTTACGGGGAGAGGGCAGGGAAGTGGACGTGAGTCTAGATTCGGATCAGCCATGATCCTATTGAATGGCGGAGCAGGCCCGAGGGGCCGTATGGCCTACTCCTGCTCCTACTTCTTATGTTCTTATGTTCTATTGTTTACCCTCTTACACATAGAATCTGACAGCACAGAAGGAGGCCATTCGGCCCACCGTGCCTGTGTCGGCTTTTTCCCCATAGCCCTGCAATTTTCTCCCCTTCCAGGTTTTTAATCTATTACTAGTCGTTCTCCTGTGACATTGCACAGAGGAAGCCATGACCAAGTGGAAGCGGGGTTCAAGGTCGGGTTAGAGGTCAGGGACTATTGGTCCAGTGCGTGCAGACGTAACCGAGTCCCTATTTTCAAGTCAGACGTGTTGCCATGGGCTAAAGAACAATTGACTGGGATACCAAACCTCAAACTCTCCCCTCCCCCTGCTCTCCAGAAAGTGTTGACTCTCTCATTTGTACGATATAAAATGTGCTATGTACGCCGTGCGCTCCTTATTCGGAATCAGCATTCGGTGATGCACAGTCACACCTGCAGCTCCACGTGTCCGCCAGTAGTTGGAGCTTCGTGAGCTGCAGATCTCCATATCTATGTCCACAGCGTCAACTGATGCACCTCGAGGGGCATTTGCACGCTTCCATGAGCAACTCCACGGGAGATCCAGGAGTGTGTAAACGTTTGGAGAAGATCCGTCACACTTTAACGTGTCAGGAGCATATAAAATAAGAGCGAGTGACAGGAAGCCATTTCATGCTGAGGGCAATTACAGGTTAATTTCTATTGCGCGTGGCAAACCACAAATGTCCCTAATTACTTGCAATTGAACTCTCGCTGACCTCAGAACCTATTTCGACCACTTCCTCACAAGTGGGGGAGTCATAGAGTTATACAGCACAGAAAGAGGCCCTTCGGCCCATCGTTTCCACGCCGGCCATCAAGCCCTGTCTATTCTAATCTCATTTTCCAGCACTTGGTCTGTAGCCTTGTATGCTATGGCATTTCAAGTGCTCATCTAAATGCTTCTTGAATGTTGTGAGGATTCCTGCCTCTACCACCCTTTCAGGCAGTGAGTTCCAGATTCCAACCACCCTCTGGGTGAAAAAGTTTTTCCTTAAACCCCTTCTAAACCTCCTGCCCCTTATCTTGAAACTATGCCCCCTGGTTATTGACCCCTCTACTAAGGGGAAAAGTTCCTTTCTATCTACCCTATCTATGCCCCTCATAATTTTGTACACCTCAGTCAGGTCCCCCCTCAGCCTTCTCTGCTCTAAGGAAAACAACCCCAGCCTGTCCAGTCTCTCTTCATAGCTGAAGCGTTCCAGCCCAGGTAACATCCTGATGAATTTCCTCTGCACCCTCTCCAATGCAATCACATTCTTCCTATAGTGTGGCGACCAGAACTGCACATAGTATTCCAGCTGTGGCCTAACTAGCGTTTTGTACAGCTCCATCATAACCTCCCTGCTCTTATATTCTATGCCTCGGCTAATGAAGGCAAGTATCCCATATGCCTTTTTAACCACCTTATCTACCTGTCCTGCCTTCAGGGATCTATGTACATGCACACCAAGGTCCCTCTGATCCTCTGTCCTTCCTAGGGTCCTACCATTCATTGTGTATTCCCTTGCCTTGTTAGTCCTCCCAAAATGCATCACTTCACACTTTTCAGGGTTAAATTCCATTTGCCACTGTTCTGCCCACCTGACCAACCCATGTTGGTGGGGGAGGAGACCCTGAGTTGTGGCCTTAAAGGGACAGACCCTGAGTTGTGGCCTTAAAGGGACAGGCCAGTGACATGAATCAACTGAGCGGCCTGCGGGTGGCGCTGTCCAGGGAGAGTATAAATACTTGTGCACGGGCCCAGCTTGCGCAGGACATTCTTAACAGGAACTAGTGAAGGACACAACTAGACTTCCATGTTGTAAAACAGTTGATTAAAGCTTTGTTTAATGCTTAGACCAAGTGCCTAGTAGTTTGCTTACGCCAGCCAGGTTAACGGTCGGGGCTGTATTCCTGGGACCAGTGGTCCGGGAGCGTGGCTTGTCTAATGGACTCTTCTTCTTGTGCTTCCTGTAGGGTTGCTGACGATTCGGTGTTGGCCGCCATGGCTCAGAAGCCCCCATTGAGCAGCACATTCCAGAACTGGCCCAAGACCCCCCAGCCCACCGCAAAGCACTCCAAGACTGTGGAGTTTGACATCAAGCCGGCCCTGAGGAGGGCGCCGAGCCCCTCCATGTCCCAGGCCGAGAAGCGAGTCAACCCGGACACCCCCCGGCCCTCGTCGCTGCCCATCCTCCCATCGGCCGTGGCAGCGGCCACCGCCCCCCCCTCCGGGGCCTACGACGTGCACAGCGCCCCCACCTCGGCCGGCAACAGCTTCGCCAGCTTCCCGATGGTCAGCCGGTCCCACTCGCCTACCACCAGCTTCCAGTCGCCCCCGCCCGTCCCCCCCGACAAGCCTTTCGCCGCCAAGCCGCTGCCCTTCTGGACCAAGTCCGACGTGGCGGACTGGCTGGAGTACCTGCACCTGGGCGAGCACAAGGAGCGGTTCCTGGACAACGAGATCGACGGGAGCCACCTGCCCTCGCTGCAGAAGGAGGACTACGTGGACCTTGGCGTGACGCGGGTAGGGCACCGGATGAACATCGAGCGGGCCTTGAAACGTCTCCTCGAGAGGTGATCCCAGAGTGCGGGGCTGCTACAGATGGTCCCCCTTCGCCCACCCACCCCCCCCACTTCCTCCCCCCTCCCCCACCTCCCCTTTAGAAACCAATTCAAAAAGGAAACAAGGATGGTGAATGTACCAAGCCAACACTGCACAGTAGTTTTTAACAAAGACTCCAACACCAGCGCCCCCTCTGATCAGCAACTGAGAATTTCGACGGCAAGCATCCACTGCACCGAGGGGGGGATTAAGACTAATTGCCATCGTACGGACAGATTGTCCCAATCTGATATCGGGGGAACTGAGGGTTCTTCCGTTTCATCTTTTCTTTATCTCTAAGCTAGGACTGCTTTCTTTGTGTTTCATTTCACCGTGCGGATACGACTTATATCAGTGGCCGTCTCTCTTTCTGCATGCCTGGGACTCATTGTTTCCCCCCCCGTGACATTTTCTTGCCCTCCCCACCCCCTCTGTTACCTTTCGAGGTGATTGCAAAATTCCCCCCCCCCCCGCCTCTTGCACAACAGGGAAAGAAAATTGCACTCTCCTGTACTCACACACGGGAACACACACATGTGAACACACACACGGGAACACATGTGAATACACACGGGAACACACATGAACACATGTGAACACCCACATGTGAACACACACGGGAACACGTGAACACACACGCGGGAACACATGTGAACACACACACGGGAACACACACACGGGAACACAAGTGAACACACGGGAACGTGTGAACACACACGGGAACACACACATGGGAACATGTGAACACACGTGAACACACACACAGGAACACGTGAATGCACACACGGGAACACACACAGGAACACGCGTGACCACACACACACACACATGGGAAAACACACATGCGCACGCACCACACACGTGAACATACACACAAACACACACACGCTCGTGCGCACTAGCGGAGTCCCCGCTACATTTGTCATGTCGACTTGACGGATAGTTTACCATCAAGAGAGTTATTACCCACAGAGGGTGATGGGTAAAGTGCTGCAGGAAGTAAATGTAACACAGGAAGTGCGCGTGCTACGCAAAACTTTTAATATATGATAGATGGTCTCCCTTGGCGTTATATACAGGGGTTCATGACTAAGTGTGAAGCGGAGTTCGAGGGTGAGCCTTAACTTGATCAGGGTTTGCAAACAAAATTCAGTCCCAGTCAGACGTTCTGTCGTCGTTTTTCTATTCCCATTGTACAATCCAGTGTTGACATTTCTAATGGGAATAGCCTGTGTTAATATGTCAGACTGCAGCGCCTGCCCTGGGGGGAGGGTGTAATTACAGCGTGATAAGTTTACAGAAGCAGTTTCTGTTAAAGTTGTGGGTGTAGGAATTTAGAAAGGAAAAAGTTGACAGGAAGTGCTCACCTGCACGACGCAAGAGACGACACAAACCGCTAGCGTACACTCTCATACACACTCTTGTACACACTCTCGCGCACTCACACTTGCACACACACACTCAGACTCACATTCACTCGCACACTCACAGACTCTCGCACACACGCGCACACTCACACACACTCATACATTCGCATGCACACTCACTCTCACAGACTCAAACGCGCACGCACGTGCACTCACACTCACTCACAGGTTCTCACACTTGCGCATACGCGCACACCCACACTCCTACACTCGCACACACACTCACAAGCTCGCACTCATACATTCGCACGCACACTGACTCTCAGACTCAAACTCGCACACACTCGCTCTCACACCGCACATCTGCGCACACACACACTCATACATTCGCACGCGCACACTCTCTCACAGACTCAAACTCGCACATCCGCGCACACTCAGACTCTCAGTCGCACATCCGCGCACACACACACTCATACCTTTGCACGCACTGACTCGCACTCACTCTCACAAACTCGCGCACACTCGCACACAAACTCGCACTCACGCACACACTCACACACACCCTTGCACTCACTCACACACACACACACACACACACTCGCACTCACATGCACTCTCATACTCACGCACACGCACACACACACTCTTTTGCTCTGCACAATGCATCTACATAGGGCTCACATACAAAGCCAGAGAACTGGCAAGATAGACCTCTCAAAGTGTCACGTCCGGCGTCTCTGAACCGCCCTGCTAACAAAAGTAAAGCTCATTCCGTCATAAGTTAAGGAATGTTCTGTCATAAGTTAAGGAATGTTCTGTGGTCCAGTCTGGGGATAAAGTTCCATTTTCCTGATATGCAGCATTGGGGAGGAGCAGCAAGCTGTACCAGGGCTCCAGCCTTTATTAATTCATCCTTGGGATGTGGGCACCGCTGGCAAGGCCGGCATTTATTGCTCGTTGCCGAGTTGCCCCTCGATCTCTTCAGCAATATTGGTGAGAAAGTTGGTGTGAGCCCCCCCCTACCCTCGCCCCAGATATTAGGAAACAGAGGAAGTGATCCGCCATGTTGTTTGTAGTCTTTGTTTCTGGACAGCTCTCTCTCTGCGTTTTTTCCCGTCTTATCTCTGCCCGCATTTACCGCTTTAGAAGATTCAGTATAGGACCAGCTGGGCTTACCAAGCTTGGCTATAGACGAGGGGTGAATGCGGGTAGATTGGCACAGATGCACCATAACTCTCTGGGCACGTTGACCAGAAGCAAAAGGGGGGGTGGGCTTTTAGAGAATCTGAGGGTCTCCTAGAACGAGGTGAACCTGAACAAAAAATCTTTCGGGAGGGTGGGCGGCGGGAGGAGATGGCAAACTGTCCCAAGAGTAAGATTGAGTAACTGAGGTCTCCTGATGTATTAGGGCAGCGTGTGGTGTGGCACATTAGCCTAGCAGACCAGAAGGTGCCGGGTGCTGGTCTGTGCTGCACTTGCTGATCTCAGATATGGCGCTGTACTCAGCTCGAGCCCCGAGGGGAAAGGAAGGGAAGTACCCGGGGCTCTTACCCCTCGATCACAGTCCTATGACCCCCCCCCTCCACCCTACACTTAATGCAAAGAGGGCGAGGACAGTGAGCGGGCTGGTTTGCTTTGCCCTCCCTCCCTGGTTGAATAGCCCACTCGAATGGCTACTTGGGATGTGGCATTGGCGGACTGGCTCTGCCTGTGGAGCCATGTCCCAGCAAGAGAGCGAGCGAGCGCCTACGAGAGAAAATACCGGGGGAGCGGGAGGAAATTAAGCCCCTTTGAACCTCAGAGGCGTCAACCGGCTTCGAGACAATTATGAATGGAGTTGGGTGGAGGTCGTGGGCCCTGCCCACAGTTCCTTGCAGGGCAGGAGCAGAACCTCGCACCTGGCCTGACGATAAACGTGTATCAGGCCGAGAAAAGAAATGCTGGACATTCGGAAGGCGGATTGAGTGGACCGATCACCGGCCTGGCTAACTGAAAGGTGACGGGGCCTAGTTGGGGTGAAAAAAACAATTAATTGAAGCCTAGAACCTCTCGCCAGCCACGTCAGCGAGCGTACTCCTGAGAACTAGAGTAGGGATTCGGCCCATCGATCAAAATTCAACCATATTGTAAGCAAAGGGCTGTTTCTTTAATAATAAAACAAAATACTGCGGATGCTGGAAATCTGAAATAAAAACAAAATGATGTAAATACTCAGCAGGCCAGGCAGCATCTGTAGAGAGAGCTGCTGAGTATTTCCAGCATTTTCTGTTTTTGTATAAAGGCAGTACTTTCCCTGGATGCAACATCCCCACTCACTCTCTCTCTCTCTCTCCGTAGCCCTACGAATATAGTATTCATCTTCCTTGTAAACATCTTAATTGATTTTGTATCTGGGTCCAGCCGGGCATGTGTATTCCGCATCTTTTGTGTGAATACGTGTTCTTTCAAGGATTTGCTTTCAGCCAGAATTCTAGGATCACGGGGCCCTTAGTTCTGGGTTCCCCTCAACCCCAGGGACTCGTTCCCCTATCAAGCACCTTCATTATTTTTTAAGAAAGTACTCGCTCACATCCGGCCCCGCTAAACCTCCCCACCTCCAGGGAATGCGACCCAAGCATTCCTCCCTCCCCGCCCACCGCCACTGCTTAACGGGGAACGTTAGCTAGCTCGAGGAGCAACTCTGTTAAAATGGAGGATCGTCGGTACGACCTGACAGAGAGCTCCTCCGCTAAAAACTGCCGGTGGGGCGGGGGGGGGGTGTCATTTCCTGTCTTTCCTATTACATTGTTACCCTGAAAGGGCCAACAAGTTTTCTGCCAGGATTTTCAGAAAGGTGTCAAAATTGTAGGGGCGGGGGGAGGAAACGTTGGACCTGATCAGAGTGAGTCAACGCAACCGACTTCAACACAGCGAGAAATGTCTTCACTCAGAGGGTGGTGAATCTTTGGAATTCTCTGGCCGGAGGGCTGTGAATGCTGAGTCGTTGAGTATATTCAAGGCTGAGATCGCTAGATTATTTGGAATCAAGGGAAGGTGGAGTTGAGGTAGATCAGCCGTGATCCTATTGAATGGCGGAGCAGGCTCGAGGGGTCAAATGGCCTCCTCCTGCTCCTGCTCCTTAATCTCTTACGAGAGGAGGCGGGTCTCAGTCCCAGTGAGGGGAGGGTGGGGCCGAGGAGGAGGGTGAATCCTGCGATCACCTCGTCACCCCCGCTTTTGCCCGCGGACTTCTTCGTTTTCTTTTCTGTTGTTGCTGTTGCTGCCGCCGACAGACCGACCCCGCCGTAGGCTTTTCCCTCTCCACCTGATTCTTCGCTCCGCCCCTGGGTCTTCGCGGGCAGGGGGGAGATCAGACGCGGGGACTCCGGGATCCCGCGGCAATTTGACCGGGGTGTTTTTTCAAAGGGCTGTTCACTGCACCGCTCGCCGACTCCTGCGAGGAGGGAATTCAAAAAAAAAAAGAGAAAATGGACAAAATCGTCTTCCAATCGAAAAGAGAATTTCCTTCCCCTCCCCTCCCCCCACCACCACCCTCACTTACCCCCCCACCTCCCCCACGTATGTTGCACAATGTCGAGGACTTATTGGGCGTTCTATATATTTTTTTATGAATTGTGCGACCGGTTCATTGATTTAGACGGAGTGTCAGGGGAGAACCGTGTCGAGCGAGTCCGCTGTCTTATGTTACCCTGGGGAGTGGGGAGGGTTGGTCCGTAACAGTTTTAAATAGCGTCACGACACCTGTCGAAATGCGAAAGGGGGCGGGGGGATGATGAAAAGATACAGCACCGATTTAGGGAGAAAGGGAAGAATAAAAAACCCTTCACATTTCCCCTTGAAGGGAGTGTGATGCAGTCAAGTGCAATAATAGGAATACTGCGTCACAGGCCGAATTCAAACTTGATTTTACGGTTATATCCATAAATATATTTTAAAAATGGAGGGGGGGGGAAACGGGACAAATTGTACGCCACTGGTTTACGGAAAACAATATTGGCGGCTACGGTGACTCTGATGAACCGTCCCTTGTAGCCGCTGCTTGTTACTATGGTTTGAATTCATTGCCGCGTAGCGTTTAACTCTTAAAAGTACGAGTTCGACCTACACGTTGCGTTGATGGTACAGAGTTTCCGATTCTTTTTATGTTCCCCCCCCCTCCCGATCCCTGTGAGATTTAAAAGAAATATATATCTCCCTACGTTTAAGGTTTTTTAATTCAGTAGCCCTCCACAAGTTGAGCACCGCCTCCGCTCAGAAGCCCGCGTGGCGGTTGTGTCTCGCTGCATGTCCGATCGGTTGGGGGGACGGGGTGGAGGATGCCCTGCCATCAGGTGGCACCGTGCCCGCCCGCTCTCGGGAGTTGGGGGGGGGGGGAACGAAGCGCCACCGCGACCCGGGCACTTCGAGGAACGCAAGACGCCTTACGCGGGACGGCCGAGATGTTGCGCCTGGTGCCGGTCTCTCGGTGGGCGGGGGGTGGGCGGGTGGGGGGTGCGCGCAGTCGAGCTGGCTGCACCGTTCCACTAAACGCCAATGTATTTTACGGGCAAATAGAATGGTCAGTAACTTTTACCCTACGTTCGAGTGAAAAATAACAACCCCACCCCCCCATGCTTTTGCGTGTGGGGGGAGGAGGTGGGAGTATATTGGGTGAGTGACCCATGAAAAGCTTCATTGGCAACTGGTCCCCTTTGACGCCATGTCAACGGTCACACCCGAAAAAGTGGTGTTGCGCAGTTCCCGCGATGGCCCAGGTCATTGGCCGCTGTTCTGGCCGGGGTAGCCAGGTCTCCTCGAACGATGCGGCAACAGAAGGAGGCCATTCGGCCCATCCATGCCTGTGCCGGTTGCCGTCGGATGTTCCAAAGCGGTTCAGCGCACCCCCCCCACCCCGCACCCCCCGGGCTTGAGGAGGAGACCTAGCTTTGTTTCAAACTTAATTTTGCCCTGAAGAAATGTCATCAAACTAATTGCAAATATCCGTTGCCTACTAAATTTGTATCAATACGAATATCAGATTGGAAGATAAAAAGGTGACGGTGAAAAAAAACACGTCGCTGAGACATTAAATATTAAACATACATTGGCGTTTAAAGCTGTTATGGTCACAGCTGGTGGGAGTGATGACAACATAAGGTGTGCGCAATGTGCGGTCAAAAGATTTGCTTCTAATTTTCTTCTAGAACTGACACAAATCTGGGGCCCTGCAGAGAATAAAATGCCATTAATTAACGTTACCAATAGTTTGCGGTGTGTGAGCGTGCGTGTGTGTCTCCCATGCACCGAGGGATTGGACATTTGCTCCCTGCCCCCTCCTCCGCCCTCCCACACCCTTCTCTGTAATGCCCAAAAAAAAACCGGTGAGGAGGATTCGTCCCTGTAGTAACGGCTCCTGAAAGCAGAGGACGATGTTGCACTTTGGCATTTGGCATATAGTTCAGTACCTCTCCTCCAAAGAAATGGCTGAGTGAGTGTTTTCTCCTGTGGCTGATGTTTCGTTTTGGGTCGATGTGTCTTGCGTTCCTCGAGTGCCTCTCCCTCCCCCAATTGCATGAAGTGCCCTTCCATTGGTCGTCGGTAAACTGCTGTTTTATCTATTTACTTATTTGGTGATTACAAAAAAAAATAGTGCCATCGGCTGCAGCTGAACCCGTTTCCGTTGTGGTTACGGCACGGTGGTGGCCTCGTTTGTGCTCTTGCAAACTTGGGGGTAAGATGCCACGAGCAAGGCCGCAGCCTGACTAAAGTGCCACGAGCAAGGCCGCAGCCTGACTAAAGTGCCACGAGCAAGGCCGCAGCCTGACTTAAAGTGCCATGAGCAAGGCCGCAGCCTGACTAAAGTGCCACGAGCAAGGCCGCAGCCTGTGTGGTAAGGTGCCGTCGGCGGTTGCAATAGCCCGTGCGTGTGTATCGGCAACCTTTCCTGTGCCAAGTTTATTAACGAAATATATCTGTGCCAAAGTCAGCCAAGTCGTGGCTGCCCTCTTAAGTGTCAAAAGAGAGATTTGTTCCCAAGGAAGGTTCCTGAATCTTTAAACAGTCACGTCATCGAACCGTCGGTCTCTGCTGAATACTGACTGGGTAGGACGGTGCTTCTCCCTCCGGGGCGTGGGTTCAAATCCCGTCCAGACCGCTGGGGGTCAAGGTCTCCTCTCCCGCAGAAGGCAGAGAGCCCCACAAGAAATGAGTCTGGGGGCAGTCGTGGGATCTTCCAGCGCAGAAGGAAGCCATTCGGCCCATCGAGCTTGTGCTGGCCTCTTTGAAAGACCAACCCGGTTCCACTTAACAAAAAAAATTAAAAATTACAATTCCGACCGACCCAGACCCATTCCACTGGGGACTCTTACAGGAGAGAGAGAAGCGACAGATCTCATCAGCGTGGATTTGGAACAAGAAGGGAGGCGGTTAGTGTGATAACCCAGAGTTTAGAGATTTTAACACTGGGCGCCGTGATGCTTGGTTGTGGCGTGACTGTTTTTGGGACAGGCGCGATGGACCGGCTGGTCTTTTGCCTGTCCGACATTTTGTAATTCCCTCCCCCATCCCGTCCACCGTTGCCCAAACTGAGCCAGAGCCTCTATATTTCTGTCCAAGTGCTTGGTGGGGAAACATGTTCAGTGCCTCAAGTTCCCTTTCACGCCCCAGCATGCCGTTTACCCGCCGTTGGGTGGACGCCAAGTGCACTCACAGCCCGCACGGGAATGATCTGTATATACCTTTCAGGAGAAGAGAGAAAAAGAAATTAAGCGAGACAAATTGCGAAAACCCCATTCCCTCCTTTCGACATTCCATACCTTCATTCCAAATTGGGGAGTGGGGGGAGACGAGTTGGTGAAGTATTAAATCGCAGTAGGAAACTTTTTTTATTTAATAATTCAGGGGGGGGGGCGGGCGGATAATAAAAATAAAGAAGCCGGCAGTTCCACGAGTGCTCGGTCGGACTGAGAAATGGCTGGGACTGCGGTGGCTTGGAGCCGGCTGCACGCTGCCTGGCTCCTTTAAGCGTGCTGACTGCACGCCACGGTTGAAAACCCCGCGCGCGCGCGCGATTCAAAAAAAGGGCTCGAGAGTGTGAATGTATCTAAAAACAGGAATGTAGAAAATCTCAGCGGTGAAAAGAAAAAAAAACAAAATTCAAAAATATCGTCTCTTGTTTGATAATGAATATTAATAACCTCTTGTCACCATTTTTCACGTACTAAACTACTACCGTGTAAAAGGGGTGTGTCTTCTGCTGCTTAACTCAGTATCCAAGCTGAGGAATAAGTATTCCGATTTTATTGCATATCATGTAAAGTGTACATAAACAGGGAGAACATTCCGAGAATGCTTTGTGTACAGGAAATAAACGACAATAATGAATAACCGCCTTGCGTTTTTATTTTGATGTGCATCTACCTTTTCTCCGTCACGACGGGGTGGTTGAGGCGAATAGCATAGATGCCTTTAAGGGGGGATCGAGATAAAAAAGATAAGACTTGTGACGGAAGAAACATAGAAGATAGGAGCGGGAGGAGGCCATTAGGCCCCTCGAGCCTGCTCCGCCATTCAATGGCTGATCATCCAAATTCAGTACCCTGTCCCCGCTTTCTCCCCATATCCCTTGATCCCTTTAGCCTTAAGAAATATATCTAACTCCTTCTTGAATATATTTAATGAATTGGCCTCAACTGTCTTCTGTGGTAGAGAATTCCACAGGTTCACCACTCTCTGGGTGAAGAAATTCCTCCTCATCTCTGTCCTAAATGGCTTACCCCTCATCCTTAGACTGTGACCCCTGGTTCTGGACTCCCCCGCCATCAGGAACATCCTTCCAGAAAACTCACTAAGCACTTGGCCTGAGTATAAAACAAGGCTTTAATCAACTGTTTCACAACCATGAGATTCTAGTTACATCACTAGTTCCTGGTTACAAAAACGTCCTGAGCAAGCTGGGCCCACGCCCGAGTATTTATACTCCTTGGACGGCGCCACCAGCTGGCCGCCCAGTGTTATTTCATGAGTCATTTCTTCATGAATGATAAGATTCATGAGAACTTGCATTTCTATAGCGCCTTTCACGACCTCAGGCCGTCCCAACACGCTTTCCAGCCAATGAAGTACTTTTGAAGTGCAGTCACTGTTGTAGGAAACACGGCAGCCAATTTGCGCACAGCAAGCTCCCACAAACAGCAATGTGATAATGACCAGATCATCTGTTTTAGTGATGTTAGTTGAGGGATAAATATTGGCCCCAGGACACTGGAGAGAACTCCCCCTGGACTTCTTCGAAATAGTGGCCGTGGGATCTTTTACCTCCACCTGAGAGGGCAGACGGGGCCTCGGTTTAACGTCTCATCCGAAAGACGGCACCTCCGATGGTGCGGCGCTCCCTCAGCACTGCACGGGGAGGGTCAGCCTGGATTTTTGTGCTCAGGTCCCTGGAGCGAGGCTTGAACCCACGACCTTCTGACTCAGCACATGAGGGAGAAAGAAGCAGAAGGTTTTGCTGATAGGGTGCGATGAAGAGGGGTGGGAGGAGGCCCTAAACACCGGCACAGACCAGTTGGGCCGAATGGCCTGTTTCTGTGCTGTAAATTCGATGTAATTTTCTCCCCTCTCCTCCTGACTGATATTTTACCCTTCCTAACATGCCACGGCCAATTTAGCACACTTCTTCGACAGGCACTGCCCTCCCCCTCTCAGCCGTTTGTGAATAGTGAGTGAGAAATGAGATGGGGGCATGGTGTTCAGAGTGAAAGGCAGAAGGAACACAAAGCCCAAGGCATTTAACTCTGAACCAATCCCAATGAGGTAAATCACCCGAATGCTTGTCGCCATTTTGGTTTTAGCGCTTTCAGTTCGGAAGCAATCCTGACCCATCCAGTCTGATGTCTCAGAGACAGGACAAGGCAAAGCGGAGGTCCTCGGCAGTGTGAGGTAAGCACGCGAACCGTAAAAGTCAAACTAGAACTCAACAACAATTTGCATTTATACAGCGCCTCTAACGTAGTAAAATGCCCCAAGGCGCTTCACAGGAGCGGAATCAAACAAAATTTGACACTGAGCCACATTAAGGGTATATTAGGACAGATGACCAAAAGCTTGATCAAAGAGGTGGGTTTTAAGGAGCTTCTTAAAGGAGGTAGAGAGGTTTAGGGAGGGAATCCCACAGTTTAGGGCCTAGGCAGCTGAAGGCACGGCCGCCAAAGGTGGAGCGATTAAAATCGGGGATATTCAAGAGGCCAGAATTGGAGGAGGGCAGAGATCGCGGTAAAACTCCGCTGTAACACATTGTCACCACGCTGGGCGGATATGAAAAAGAAGTGATTGGCACCGATGGTAGTACAGATACTGCTATACAGTGACCAGATTGCAAATGGGGACTGCAGTGGGCTGAAGACTGCCCCTTGCCCCTCTCCAGTCTGGGTTGGAGTCCAGGCTGGTAGGATGTCTGCCAGCTATAAGGTCGGAAGTGAAATGCGTTTGCCCACTGGCGATTCGGTTCCTTGTCATTGTGATCCACTGCGCAAGTCGGCTCTTAATCCGACACAAACCAGGGCAGAACTTGTGTGGAAACTGCCCCTTATGGTTTGGCTCTCTCCTGGTTCTCTTCCAATAGGGCCAGCTCTCCTTCCCTGCCACCTCTGCAGAGAGCCAAGGTCTCATCCTCGGCCCACTCCCTTTCTGATGCAGCCCATCAGCCACACTATCCCTCAGCCCAAGATTGACTTTCCATAGTCACGCGATGATGCCCAGATCTGCACCCTCAGCCGTCTGACTGCCCGCCCAACCTCCAGTCGTGAGCGAGCCAGAACCTTCTCCAGTTTAGCACGAGCTCAACTGAAGCCACCCTGTTTGGTTCATTCTAAAAGTTCTGCACCCCAGAATCCCTCCTTCCCTGCTATTTGGTCAAGTTGAATCTGACAGTATGCAGCCTCAGTCCTGTTTGACTCTGAGCTGAGCTTCAAGCATCACATCCAATCAAGATCATCTATTTCTGCCTCCGTCCCGATTTCATCCACATCTCTCTAAAATTGTTGTCACTTCCAGGCTCATAACTTCTCTGTAACTTGCTGCAGCTAACTTGATGGGACAGTGTAGAGGGAGCTTTGCTCTGTATCTAACCTGTGCTGTATCTGCCCTGGGAGTGTTTGATGGGACAGTGCAGAGGGAGCTTTGCTCTGTATCTAACCTGTGCTGTATCTGCCCTGGGAGTGTTTGATGGGACAGTGTAGAGGGAGCTTTACTCTGTATCTAATATGTGCTGTACCTGCCCTGGGAGTGTTTGATGGGACAGTGTAGAGGGAGCTTTACTCTGTATCTAACCCGTGCTGTACCTGCCCTGGGAGTGTTTGATGTGACAGTGTAGAGGGAGCTTTACTCTATCTAACCTGTGCTGTACCTGCCCTGGGAATGTTTGATGGGACAGTGTAGAGGGAGCTTTACTCTGTATCTAACCCATGCTGTACCTTGCCTGGGAGTGTTTGATGGGACAGCTGTATCTAACCCGTGCTGTACCTTGCCTGGGAGTGTTTGATGGGACAGTGTAGAGGGAGCTTTACTCTGCATCTAACCCGTGCTGTACATGCCCTGGGAGTGTTTGATGGGACAGTGTAGAGGGAGCTTTACTCTGTATCTAACCCGTGCTGTACCTGCCCTGGGAGTGTTTGATGGGTCAGTGTAGAGGGAGCTTTACTCTGTATCTAACCCGTGCTGTACCTGCCCTGGGAGTGTTTGATGGGACAGTGTAGAGGGAGCTTTACTCTGTATCTAACCCGTGCTGTACCTGCCCTGGGAGTGTTTGATGGGGCAGTGTAGAGGGAGCTTTACTCTGTATCTAACCCGTGCTGCACCAGACGTTAAGGGACAGTGTACCTATGTTCCACCTGTCCCAAGTGTGCTTGACACTTTGGGAAGAAGTGCCCCAATCCCAGTGATGAAGCTCCTCCTGCTGATGAGCGCGGAATTCCCCAAAAGAAGGAAATGCAAAAAAATACTGCCACGCAACGGGGAAAAAAAAACAATAATTTATTAATTTTACAATTTTTTTTAATTTTCTAATGAACATTGAGCAGCGGTTGAGCCATGCCTTACTCACACCACCCCTCCTCCTCCTTCCCCCCCACCCGCCCCACAGAGCCTGCCTGGACTCTACCTAGATTTCACACCCAGGTTGGCCGTCTCGTTGAGTGTCTCCAGGACCTTCTTCTGCGCCAGTGCCCTGCGCAGGTGCAGTTTGTAGTCCTCCATCAGGAGGTCATCGTAGCGTTGCACCGCCAAGTACATTTTCTTGATCACCAGTCCAGAATTGAGGAACAAGCTCCTGGTTTGGAAATCCGAAATGTTAATGAGCCACCTGCAGCGGGAGAAAGAAAGAACTTGCATTTAGATAGCGCCTTCCACAGCTTCAGGACGTCCCGAAGTGCTTCACGACCAATCAAGCACTTTGTGAAGTGTAGCCGCTGTTGCAGTGTGGTAAACGCGCCAGCCAATTTGCGCACAGCAAGCTCCCACAGTCAGCAATGTGACAATGACCAGATAATCATTTTTTTTGGTGAAGTTGGTCAAGAGACAAGTGTTGGCCAGGACACTGGGAGAACTCCCCCTGCTCTTTCTCGAAATAGTGCCGCGGGGTAGATTGGGCCTCGGTTTAATGTCTCACCTGAAAGACGGCACCTCTGCCGGTGCAGCGCTCTCTCAGCACTGCACTGAGAGGAGGGAGAAACTATTCCATTCATACTGGACTGGCCGGTACGAGGCATGTATGTTTGATAATGTGTATAAAATAAAGAAGAACAACAACGTGCATTTATATAGCGCCTTTAACGTAGTAAAACGTCCCAAGGCACTTCACAGGAGCGATTAGCAAACAAAATTTGACACCAAGCCACATAAGGAGACATTAGGGCAGGAAGAGGGAGGTTTTAAGGTGCATCTTAAATGAGGAAAGTGAGGCGGAGAGGTTTAGGGAGGGAATTCCAGAGCTTAGGGCCCGGGCAGCTGAAGACACGGCCACCAATGGTGGAGCGATGGAAATCGGGGGATGTTCACGAGGCCAGAATTTGAGAAGCGCAGATATCTCGGGTGGTTGTGGGGTTGGAGGAGATTACAGAGATAGGGAGGGGGGCGAGGCCACGGAGGAATTTGAAAACAAGGATGAGAATTTTAAAATCGAGGCGTTGCTTAACCGGGTGCCAATGTAGGTCATTCACTAGTTTTCTCTGTGTCACATGCAGATCCACCAACTCTCTTATCTGTAAATGACAAGCTCACACCTCAATGTACTATGCCGGCAATTGCCAGTGTTTCGCTTTTTCTTCCTGCGCAGTCAGAGCACACAATGGAGGCAGGCATATCCCAGCATTCATAGCAACAGTGAACGCCCTCTATTAAAACCACATGGCCCAGCATTTTAATAGAAGGTTTTCGCTACCACTGTGAATGCTGGGTCGCCCTGACTTCACCTTGCCCCTCTCGGCCCACAGTGAGATAAATGAGCAGGAAATGCTCACAAACCCGACAGCTGGGCCGGCTACAGAGAGGAAGATGTGTGTATGTGAAAAATAGGGAGGCAGAGAAAAGTGGTGTAGCGGCAGTAATAAAGCAAAGCATGCTAAACGTTTTAGAAATCGCTGGTTTCGACCTTAGCTGAAGCATCGCGTCCATTTCTAGGCACCGCACTTTAGGAGGGATGTCAAGGCCCTGGAGAGGGTGTAGAGGAGGTTTACCAGGCTGATACCAGTTATGTGGAGAGACTGGAGAAGCTGGGATTGCTCTCCTTTAGAGCAGAGAAGGTTAAGGGAAGATTTAATAGAGATGAAATGGGTAGGATTGATTGGGGAATGTCACTCAAAGGGTTAGCGGTGGATAGGCAATGGCAAACATTCAAAGACTGCATGGATGAACTACAGAATTTGTTCGTCCCAGTTTGGCATAAAAATAAAACAAAAAAGGTGACTCAACCGTGGCTAACGAGGGAAATTAGGAATAGCATAAGATCCAAGGAGAGGACATATAAATTGGCCAGAAAAAGCAGTAATCCAGAGGATTGGGAGCAGTTTAGGATTCAACAAAGGAGGACAAAGGGATTAATTAAGAAAGGGAAAATAGAATATGAGAGTAAGCTTGCAGGGAACATAAAAACGGACTGTAAAAGCTTTTATAGATATGTGAAGAGCAAAAGATTGGTGAAGTCAAGCGTAGGTCCCTTGCAGTCAGAATCAGGGGAATTTATAATGGGGAACAAAGAAATGGCAGACCAATTAAATACATATTTTGGTTCTGTCTTCAAAAAGGAGGACACAAATAACCTCCCAGAGGTGTCGGGGAACATAGGGTCTGATGAAAGGGAGGAACTGAAAGAGATCAGTATTTGTAGGGAAATGGTGTTAGGGAAATTGATGGGATTGAAGGCCGATAAATCCCCAGGGACTGATAATCTACATCCTAGGGTACTTAAGGAAGTGGCCCTAGAAATAGTAGATGCATTGCTGGTCATCTTCCAACATTCGATGGAATCTGGAACAGTACCCATGGATTGGAGGGTAGCTAATGTTACCCCACTGTTCAAAAAGGGTGGTAGAGAGAAAACGGGGAATTACAGACCGGTAAGCCGGACATCGGTAGTGGGGAAAATGCTAGAGTCTATTATAAAAGATGTAATAGCAGAGCACTTGGAAAACAGTGACAGGATCGGACTAAGTCAACATGGATTTACAAAAGGTAAATCGTGCTTGACTAATCTACTGGAATTTTTTGAGGATGTAACTAGTAAAATAGATAAGGGAGAACCAGTGGATGTGGTGTACTTGGACTTTCAGAAGGCTTTCGATAAGGTCCCACATAAGAGATTAGTGTGTAAAGTTAAGGCACATGAGATTGGGGGCAAGGTATTGACTTGGATAGAGAACTGGTTGGCAGATAGAAAGCAAAGAGTTGGAATAAACGGGTCTTTTCCGAGTGGCAGGCAGTGACTAGTGGGGTACCGCAGGGATCGGTCCTTGGACCCCAGCTATTCACAATATATATTAATGATCTAGACAAGGGAACTAGATGTAATATCTCCAAATTTGCAGACGACACAAAGCTAGGTGGGCGTGTGTGCTGTGAGGAGGATGCCGAGAAACTACAGGAACTACAGGATGATTTGGACAGGTTGGGTGATTGGGCAGAAGCATGGCAGATGCAATATAACGTGGATAAATGTGAGGTTATCCACTTTGGTGTCAAAAACAGGAAGGCAGATTATTATCTGAATGGCAATAGATTGGGAGAAGGGGAAGTGCAACGAGACCTGGGTGCCCTTGTGCACCAGTCGCTGAAGGTAAGCATGCAGGTGCAGCAGGCGGTTAAGAAGGCAAATGGTATGTTGGCCTTCATAGCGAGAGGGTTTGAGTACAGGAACAAGGATGTCTTGCTGCAGTTGTACAGGGCCTTGGTGAGACCACATCTTGATTATTGTGTGCAGTTTTGGTCACCTTATCTGAGGAAGGATATCCTTGCCATGGAAGGAGTTCAGCGAAGATTCACCAGACTGATACCTGGGATGGCAGGAATGACGTATGAGGAGAGATTGGGTTGATTGGGCTTGTACTCGCTGGAGTTTAGAAGAATGAGAGGGTATCTCATTGAAACTTATAAAATTCTGGCAGGACTGGACAGACTAGATGCAGGGAGGATGTTCCCGATGGTCGGGGAATCCAGAACCAGGGGTCACAGTCTAAGGATAAGGGGTAGGCCTTTTAGGACAGAAATGAGGAGGAATTTCTTCACCCAGAGAGTGGTGAACCTGTGGAATTCTCTACCACAGAAGGCAGTGGAGGCCAATTTATTAAATATATTCAAGAAGGAGTTGGATATATTTCTTAAGGCTAAAGGAATCAAGGGGTACGGGGAGAAAGCAGGGACCGAGTACTGAACTTGGATGATCAGCCATTATCGCATTGAATGGCGGAGCAGGCTCAAGGGGCCGAATGGCCTACTCCTGCTCCTATCTTCTATGTTTCTATGTTTCTATAAAAAGGTTGAGCAGGTTGGGCCTACACTCATTGGAATTTAGAAGAATGAGAGGTGATCTTATTGAAACATGTAAGATACTGAGGGGGCTCGACAGGGTAGATGCAGAGAGGATGTTTCCCCTCATGGGGAAATCTAGAACTCGGGGGCACAGCCTCAGAATAAAGGGTCGCCCTTTTAGAACTGAGATGAGGAGGAATTTCTTCTCTCAGAGGGTCATAAATCTGTGGAATTCTCTGCCCCAGAGAGCCGTGGAGGCTGGGTCATTAAATACATTTAAGGTGGAGATAGACAGATTTTTACCAGATAAGGGAGTGAAGGGTTATGGGGAGCGGGCAGGGAAGTGGCTTTGAGCCCAAGATCAGCAATGATCTTAGTGAATGGCGGAGCAGGCTCGAGGGGCCGAGTGGCCTATTCCTGCTCCTATTTCTTATGTTCTTATGTTCAAAATTACGAGCTGTTTTTACAGAGCAAGTAGGGAGAAACTGTTTCCTCTGGCAAGTGGGTTGGTAACCAGAGGTCACAGATTTAAAATAATTGGTAAAAGGACTAGAGGGGAAATGAGGAGAATTCTCTTCACACAGAGGGTTGTTAAGATCTGGAACGCAGTACCTGAAAGGGCCGTGGAATCAGATCCCATGGGAACTTGCAAAAGGCAATTGGACGTGTAGTTGAAGAGGACAAATTTTCAGGGTTCTGGGGAAAAAGCTGGACCTAAATTGGACAGCTCTTTCAATGGGCCGAATGGCCTCCTTCTGTGCAATAAGATTCTATGATTCTAAGAGGGGAGGAATAAATACGGTCAGGTGGCCTGGCCAGCCCATGTGAACAGACAACAACTTGCCCCTTTCTGGACTTCTCACACCTGGGCATTGCCCGACAGCTCCGGTTCGACATTGGCCGCAAGGAGTCTCCAGGAGAGATCTAGTCTGTGTGCGATGGGCACCACCAGGCCTCCGAGCTGTATTGCATCAGCATTAACAGTTTTATTTTAGACCAAACTCATTTTGTTTTTTAAAAGACTGCATGTAGGGACACCACAAGTCCCGGCCAGAATGGAGATGATTGGGTAAGTTCCCCCCGTCCATCACACTTGGAGACCCCACTGCTGTAAGTGACTGGGACTGATTTTACGCACAGAATTTGTATTATGTCGCTATCCTCCACTCACTGCATTCTGCAACGAAAGATTGAACAGGTTGGGGCTTTTTTCTTTAGAAAAAAAAAGACTTTGGTGCGACCTGATAGAGGTCTTTAAAATTCTGAATGGGTTGGACAGGGTAGACGTGGGGAGAATGTTTCCACTTGTGGGGGAGAATCCAAAACTAGGGGGCTATAAATATCAAATAGTTACCAATAAATCCAACAGGGAAATTTCTTTACTCAGAGAGTGGTTATAATGTGGAAGTCACTACCACAGGAAGTGGTCGAGGCGAATAGCTTAGATGCTTTCAAAAGTAAACTAGACGAGTACACGAGAGAAAAGGGGATAGAAAGATATGCTGAAAGGCTGGGATGAGGCAGAGGGAATGGGAGTAGACTCGTGTGGAGTGTAAACACCAGCACAGACTAGTTTCCGTGCTGTATATTCAATGTACTGTAATTCTATGTCATTTTGCTGGAGAAATAATCCTGCTTTTATCGGGAGACTTTGCTGTAGTTTCGGTCGTGAGTTCTGTTTCCTGTAGTTTGTACGAGACTCTGTTTGAATAGATTCTGTTTGCCGTGAGTCCTGCCCAGCCTCCAACGCCGTTAAAAATTAGGACACTCTGAGCCGGGAGCAGCATGTACCAATTCACTACCTCCGACAGGGCGGCATCCCTCCCCGTTTCGCACATGAGCGAGACACCATGGCAGAAACATAGATAGAAACATAGAAGATAGGAGCAGGAGTAGGCCATTTGGCCCCTCGAGCCTGCTCCGCCATTCAATGAGATCATGGCTGATCATCCAAATTCAGTACCCTGTCCCTGCTTTCTCCCCATAGCCCTTGATCCCTTTAGCCTTAAGAAATATATCTAACTCCTTCTTGAATATATTTAATGACTTGGCCTCAATTGCCTTCTGTGGTAGAGAATTCCACAGGTTCACCACTCTCTGGGTGAAGAAATTCCTCCTCATCTCTGTCCTAAATGGCTTACCCCTTATCGTTAGACTGTGAGCCCTGGTCCTGGACTCCCCCACCATTGGGAACATCCTTCCTGCATCTAGTCTGTCTAGCCCTGTTAGAATTTTATAAGTTTCAATGAGATCCCCTCTCATTCTTCTAAACTCCAGTGAATATTAGCCTAATCGACCCAATCTCTCCTCATACGTCATATCTGCCATCCCGGGTATCAGTCTGGTGAATCTTCGCTGCACTCCTTCCATGGCAAGAACATCCTTCCTCAGATAAGGCGACCAAAACTGCACACAATACTCAAGGTGTGGTCTCACCAAGGCCCTGTACAACTGCAGCAAGACATCCTTGCTCCTGTACTCGAATCCTCTCGCTACGAAGGCCAACATACCATTTTCCTTCTTAACCGCCTGCTGCACCTGCATGCTTACCTTCAGCGACTGGTGCACAAGGACACCCAGGTCTCATTGCACTTCCCCTTCTCCCAATCTATTGCCGATCAGATAATAATCTGCCTTCCCGTTTTTGCCACCAAAGTGGATAACCTCGCATTTATCCACATTATACTGCATCTGCCATGCTTCTGCCCAATCACCAACCTGTCCAAATCATACTGGAGTTTCTCTGCATCCTCCTCACAGCACACACGCCCACCCAGCTTTGTGTCATCTGCAAACTTGGAGATATTACATCTAGTCCCCTCTTCTAGATCATTAATATATATTGTGAATAGCTGGGGTCCTAGCACCGATCCCTACGGTACCCCACTAGTTGCTGCCTGCCACTCGGAAAAAGATCCGTTTATTCCAACTCTTTGCTTCCAACCAGTTCTCTATCCAAGTCAGTACCTTGCCCCCAATCCCTTGTGCTTTAACTTTACACGCTAATCTCTTATGCGGTACACAGTTCTTTTGTCACAGCCAACTGCCATGCGTTCTCTGGAGCTTTAACAAAACCAGTCTTTCACGTATCTGCACAGGGCGATCCCATAACAGGAAAAAATACTCTCAGAAAAATCCCATAAAGTCCACCAAATATTCCCGACTGAGTCCATTCTTCAGAGACTTTACGATCTCTTCAGTCCCCCGTTTGATGCTTTTCTTTCCACAAAGCATCACTCGATGAGAGAGCAAAGGTGTGGGGGTGGGGGGGTGGGGTGGGGGGCGGGGGTGGGAGCTGGGGACGGGGGGTGGGGGCTTCCTCTCACCTGTTCTTCAGCCCCGATGAGCCACAGATGACGTTGACGTTTTCGAACTGGATGCTGGTGATCTTCCCTTGCTCGAAGGCGTTGGGGAGAATGCTCTCGGCTGCATTCATGATGTCCTGGTGTGTGAGGTCCAGCTCCGGCTGTAAGGAACACGGTCGGCCATCAGCAAGGGCCTCGCCCCTCAGCTTATCGCAGTTGCCAACTCTTGGCTGGCCGCATTCCCGGCGGCTTCATCACATGAGCTCCCGCCCACCCCACACATTGGATGATTCGTGACTGTCAGTCAAACAGCCTTTTTCCCCCCAACTCCAATAATTTTATAAAAATAATGAAAAATAAATTATTTTTTTAATGGCCCTTCAATTTTTCTCCTGGGAGCTACTCGCGACAGTATCCCATTACCATCTCCTTTTGCCTTGAATATCTCTTAATGTCTCTTAATCTCTCCCGCCTTCCATCCGATCGCAGACCTTCCCTTTTGTTCTTTCATCCCCTCCCCCATTTCCCAGCCCCTACACTTGCTTAAAAACCTGTTCCATCGCCAGCTTTTTTTCCAGTTCTGACGAAAGGTCATCGACCTGAAACATTGACTCTGTTTCTCTCTCCACAGACGCTGCCTGACCTGCTGAGTGTTTCCAGCATTTTCTGTTTTCATCCCGGAGATTAATCTCCGATTCCTGGAGACTCCTGGGCCAATCCTGGAGCTTTGGCAACCCCAGCTTGGCCCTCAGCACCCAAGAATTGTCAACTCCCTCCCAGCCAGCTCCTCCCGACGGCGCTGGCTGCTGTTGCCGAACAGCCCCATGAGCACCGGCCTCCCTCCCACCCCGCCACAACTTCCCCTACATCTTGCCTGTGCCTAGACGCTGATTGTGGAGGGGTAAATCAACCGTGAGGGCATCGCACACCCCCGCCTGCAGGGCAGTGGCCTCCACCCACCAAGCGACCTCATCCTAGAGGCCGGTTTTCATGTGTGAGCGCCAGGGCTACTCAACCACTGAGGGCTTCACAGCCCATCCTGTTCCCTTATCTACACAGGCACGCACATTCCAGCCTGTTCGCTATCAGCAGAGGTGACCCATCCATTTGCAATCTACGTACAGTGCCACCATGGCTCAGTGGGGCAGCGCTTCTCGCCTCCGCATCAGAAGGTTGTGGGTTCAAGTCCCCGCTCCGGAGACTTGAGCACAAAATCCAGGCTGACACTCCCAGCGGCAGTGCTGAGGGAGTGCTGCACTGTCGGAGGTGCCGTCTTTCGGATGAGATGTTAAACCGAGCTCTCTCAGGCGGACGTAACAGATCCCATGGCCACTATATCGAAGAAGAGCAGGGGGAGTTCTCCCCGGTGTCCTGGGGCCAATATTTATCCCTCAACCAACATCACTGAAACAGATTGTCTGGTCATTATCTGTTTGTGGGAGCGTGCTGTGCGCAAATTGGCGGCCGTGTTTCCTGCATTACAACAGTGACTACACTTCAAAAAAAGTCCTTCATTGGCTGTAAAGCGCTTTGGGACATCCTGAGGTCGTGAAAGGCGCTATAGAAATGCAACTCTTTCTTTTAGCAACAATGTTGAACAACTTTGCATTTCTATAGCGCCTTTAACGTAGTAAAACGTCCCAAGGCCGCTTCACAGGAGCGATTGTCAAACACAATTTGACGCCGAGCCACATAAGGAGATATTAGGGCAGGTGAGCAAAACCTTGGTCAAAGAGGTAGGTTTAAGCAGCAGGGAAATTAAACATTGACAACAGTAAGAGCACGCGCCACCAGGCTGAGCCAGCAGACCAGAGGCCTCGGGTTCTGCTGATCTCAGGCAGGGGCTGCAGCTGGGGCAGTAGAATTGATCCCAGCAGCCTCGTGGGGGGGGGGTGCGGGTGGTGGTGGGGGAGTGGGGAGGGGAGGCGGGGTTAGAGATGATGTGGGGGGTGAAATGGGCCAGAGTTCCCACTCCCGCTCCCTACCCGGCCAGCCCTGTAAGAAGGACGTGCGTGTGGACGTCGGCGGGAGAGCCGCAGGGTGTTGTCCACACCGCACCCCCCTCGGTCAAACAGCCCAGGCTGACGTCTGCTCGGGTGAGGTACCAGGGAATGCTAGCGCCCGTGGTTCGGCAGCCAGGCAAGACGGCAGGAGAGGCGGAAACGGGTAAAATAAGAGAGGAGGGCACAGACAACTTCACTTTTTTTTCCAGCTGTTTTTTTTCCTTCTCTCTCTAATTATATGTGTGAAAGCCAGAATCTATTTCCACCTTTTTGCTAATGATGGGAAATCCACAGATAATTAGCACTTAAACGGCAATTAATTCTCATCAATCCGAGTGTTTACCAACACCAGAGTACGTTGCAGTTTAATCGCTGGCTGAGTGGGGGGGGATCCCAGGGCTGAGTCACCGAGCCTCCGCCAGGGTCGCTGCCTGACCCGAGTCGGGACTGTCCCACTCGGGGTCGCCAACTCTGTGTTGGACGGTATTCCTGGTGGTTTCGTCACATGACCTCCGCAACCACTGCCCACCCCCCCCCGCCCCGCCCCCACCACCATCAACCGCCCCCACACTCCCGCCATTGGTCGCCCGACACGTCTATCATCGCAGCGGCCCACCTTCCCGCGGCCAATCGGAGAGGGAACAGAACTCCTCGTTCCCCGATTGTCTGGCGCTCGACCGTCAGTCAGAGAGCCTTTATTCCCGCCCCCATCGCCAATACTTTTGTAACGAACAAACGGAAATGTTCAGGGATATAGACATAGACAGGCTAAGTGAGCGGGCAAACATTTGACAGATGGAGTATAATGTGGGAAAATGTGAGGTTATCCACTTTGGTAGGAAAAATAAAAAAGCAAATTATTATTTAAATGGAGAGACTACATAATGCGGCGGTACAGAGGGACCTGGGGGTCCTTGTACATGATACACAAAAAGTTAGCATGAAGGTACAGCAAGTAATTAGGAAGGCAAATGGAATGTTGGCCTTTATTGTAAGGGGATGGAGTATAAAAGTAGGGAAGTCCTGTTACAACTGTACAGGGCGCTGGTGAGACCACACCTGGAGTACTGCGTACAGTTTTGGAGGGATATACTTGCATTGGAGGCAGTTCAGACAAGGTTCACGAGGTTGATTCCTGGGACGAAGGGGTTGTCTTATGAGGAAAGGTTGAGCAGGTTGGGCCTATACTCATTGGAGTTTAGAAGAATGAGAGGGGATCTTATTGAAACATATAAGATTCTGAAGGGGGTTTGACAGGGTGGATGTAGAGAGGATGTTTCCCCTCGTGGGGGAATCTAGAACCAGGGGGCATAATTTCAAAATAAGGGGTCGCCCATTTAAATCGGAAATGAGGAGGAATTTCTTCTCTCAGAGGGTCGTGAATCTTTGGAATTCTCTTCCCCAGAGAGCTGTGGAGGCGGAGTCATTGAATATATTTAAGGTGGAGATAGACAGATATTTGAGCAACAGGGGAGTCAAGGGTTATGGGGAGCGGGCAGGGAAGTGGAGTTGAAACCAAGATCAGATCAGCCATGATCTTATTGAATGGCGGAGCAGGTTCGAGGGGCTAAATGGCCGACTCCTGCTCCTGTTTTTTATGTTCAAAAAACACACAATTTTTTAAATTACGTTAAAAAAATTCAACTCTGATTTTTTTCCTGTCGGGTTTTGCTGGCAGTCGTGTCCTGGTGATTAATCTCCAATTCCTGGAGACTCCCGGCCAATCCTGGAGGGTTGACAACCCTAGCTTTCAATCAGAATTGAACTGGAGACTTTGTGACATCTCGAACTCTGCCGGTGGCTCAGGAATTGACTGTTGTCAGTTGGGTTTGATCTTCTTAGCAGGAGAGGGGAAATGCGTTTATCAAGGTGATGCGCATCAGTGCTATCAATGGTGAAACAGACCCGTTGGGCCTGTGATGGGTCAGGGGGGAGAAGGCCCAATAAGGTCAAAGGGTGACAGGAAGAATGGGCCAAAGACAGGTTAGGAGGAGGAAGAGGTCAGAGAGGCGCAGAGCAGGGAGAGTGGGTCCACAACAGGCTAGGGGGAGAAGGGGAGAGTGGGCCCACAGCAGGCTAGGGGGAGAAGGGGAGAGTGGGCCCACAGCAGGCTGGGGGGAGAAGGGGAGAGTGGGCCCACAGCAGGCTGGGGGGAGAAGGGGAGAGTGGGCCCACAACAGGCTGGGGGGAGAAGGGGAGAGTGGGCCCACAACAGGCTGGGGGGAGAAGGGGAGAGTGGGCCCACAGCAGGCTAGGGGGAGAAGGGGAGAGTGGGCCCACAGCAGGCTGGGGGGAGAAGGGGAGAGTGGGCCCACAGCAGGCTAGGGGGAGAAGGGGAGAGTGGGCCCACAGCAGGCTGGGGGGAGAAGGGGAGAGTGGGCCCACAGCAGGCTAGGGGGAGAAGGGGAGAGTGGGCCCACAGCAGGCTGAGGGGAGGAGGGGAGAGTGGGCCCACAGCAGGCTGGGGGGAGAAGGGGAGAGTGGGCCCACAACAGGCTGGGGGGAGAAGGGGAGAGTGGGCCCACAGCAGGCTAGGGGGAGAAGGGGAGAGTGGGCCCACAGCAGGCTGGGGGGAGAAGGGGAGAGTGGGCCCACAGCAGGCTAGGGGGAGAAGGGGAGAGTGGGCCCACAGCAGGCTGAGGGGAGAAGGGGAGAGTGGGCCCACAGCAGGCTGAGGGGAGGAGGGGAGAGTGGGCCCACAGCAGGCTGAGGGGAGAAGGGGAGAGTGGGCCCACAGCAGGCTGAGGGGAGAAGGGGAGAGTGGGCCCACAGCAGGTTAGGGGGAGAAGGGGAGAGTGGGCCCACAGCAGGCTGGGGGGAGAAGGGGAGAGTGGGCCCACAGCAGGCTAGGGGGAGAAGGGGAGAGTGGGCCCACAGCAGGCTGAGGGGAGAAGGGGAGAGTGGGCCCACAGCAGGCTAGGGGGAGAAGGGGAGAGTGGGCCCACAGCAGGCTAGGGGGAGAAGGGGAGAGTGGGCCTGCAACAGGCTGAGGGGAGAAGGGGAGAGTGGGCCCACAGCAGGCTAGGGGGAGAAGGGGAGAGTGGGCCTACAACAGGCTGAGGGGAGAAGGGGAAAGTGGGCCCACAGCAGGCTGGGGGGAGAAGGGGAGAGCGGGCCCACAGCAGGCTGAGGGGAGAAGGGGAGAGTGGGCCCACAACAGGCTAGGGGGAGAAGGGGAGAGTGGGCCCACAGCAGGCTAGGGGGAGAAGGGGAGAGTGGGCCTACAACAGGCTGAGGGGAGAAGGGGAGAGTGGGCCCACAGCAGGCTAGGGGGAGAAGGGGAGAGTGGGCCTACAGCAGGCTAGGGGGAGAAGGGGAGAGTGGGCCTACAACAGGCTGAGGGGAGAAGGGGAGAGTGGGCCCACAACAGGCTAGGGGGAGAAGGGGAGAGTGGGCCCACAGCAGGCTAGGGGGAGAAGGGGAGAGCGGGCCCACAGCAGGCTGAGGGGGGAGGAGGGGAAAGCAGAGCCCATGGGGGGGTTGGGGTGTAGAGTGAGTCTAAGGCAGGATGTGATGGGGTGACTGGGTTCTTGATCAGCTTGGGGGAACCTTTGCCCCACCATTGACTGCCGTGCTTTCAGCCGCCTGGGCCCCACACCCTGACATTCCTCCTTAAACCCCTCCCTCCGCCTCTCCACATCCCTCTCCTCCTTTAAAACCCTCCTTAAAACCCATGTCTTTGACCAAGTGTTTAGTCACCTCTCCTAACATCTCCTTCTCTGGCTTGATGTCCTTTTTTTTCTCCTTATATCACTGCGAAGCGGCTTGGGATGTTTTTCTACGGTAAATGACAATGATTGAGGACCTTGAACGCTATCTGCCGATAGATTTTTATTAGGCAAGAGTATTAAGGGTTAAGGAACCAAGGCGGGCATATGGGGTTAAGATACAGATCAGCCGTGATCTCATTGAATGGCGGAACAGGCTCGAGGGGCTGAATGGCCTCCTCCTGTTCCTATAACCCCATGGAAAGTACTCGTGTGTGAGAACAGGTTTGGACAACAACAACTTGCATAAATATAGCGCCTTTAACATAGTAAAACGTCACAAGGCGTTTCACAAGAGTGTTTATCAAACAGAATTTGACACCGAACCACTTAAGAAATACAGGAAACTTTCGATTTACCGCAACCTAAATAACCAGAAACCTCGGTTAACCGGCAAAATTCAGGAGTAGGTTCAGGTAACTTTTATTACTTGCCTTCCTCCATTTGTTGCTGTGCAAGGGTGTGGCTGCAGCTGTTGCTAAGCTACAGAGACGCTTCCAACTTATGGCCATTGTTCTGAAGCTGTTGCTAAGCAACAGGGTTTGTTGCTTTAAGCTCCCTATCTTTTACTATAGCGTTCGGTTATCCGGAATTTTTGATGAACTGGCACCACGTCGGTCCCGTCCGTGCCGGATAAAAAAATGTTTCCTGTAGTGGGGCAGAGCTCGGCCAAAGAGGTAGGTTTTAAGGAGCGTCTTAAAGGAGGAAAGAGAGGCGGAGAGGTTTAGGGAGGAAATTCCAGAGTTTAGGGCCCCGGCAAAAGAAGGCACGGCCGCCAATGGTGGAGCAATGGAAAGCTATCTGTATCCCAGCAGCCATTGTGGCCTTTGCGGTCTATGCTCAGAGATGAAAAGTACTTGTGTGTGATGCTGGAGAGCATTGGGCCTCCATGGAAGGGTAGCCCAGGCAGGCTCCCCATATATTGGAGAGAGAGAGTGGGGGAGGAGGACGGGGGTTGGGGAAATCCAGTTTTAATAAAATGGATGAACTGGAGGAGACAAATTGAAGGACATTCGATCTCCAGGGAGGTGGAGAGGCCTCACGTCACACAAGGCAAATGACAAGCTGCAAAGTAACAGGGAGACAATCGAGTATTTACCGGACACTCCACACAGATGGTCAAGGGCTGAGAAGCCGGCGTTTCCTGAAACTTCCGAATTCCCGGCATTTCCGTATCCAGGGCTTCGTACTTGGAGATGAATTGCTTCAAGTGCTTCTTCCTAATTAAAACACAACAAAAATACATTTTTGGGGAATAGTTTTTAAAAAAGATCTGCACACTGACACTCAGTCCCGTCTCCCTCAGGGAGATATCTGTACACGGACTGGTGTCTCTCAGTCCCTCTCTCTCAGGGAGATATCTGTACACTGACTGGTGTCTCTCAGTCCCTCTCTGTCTCAGGGAGATATCTGTACACTGACTGGTGTCTCTCAGTCCCTCTCTATCAGGGAGATATCTGTACACTGACTGGTGTCTCTCAGTTCCTCTCTGTCTCAGGGAGATATCTGTACACTGACTGGTGTCTCTCAGTCCCTCTCTATCAGGGAGATATCTGTACACTGACTGGTGTCCCTCAGTCCCTCTCCCTCAGGGAGATATCTGTACACTGACTGGTGTCTCTCAGTCCCAGTCTCTCAGGGAGATATCTGTACACTGACTGGTGTCTCTCAGTCCCAGTCTCTCAGGGAGATATCTGTACACTGACTGGTGTCTCTCAGTCCCTCTCTCTCAGGGAGATATCTGTACACTGACTGGCGTCTCTCAGTCCCCACTCACTCAGGGAGATATCTGTACACTGACTGGTGTCTCTCAGTCCCTCTCTCTCAGGGAGATATCTGTACACTGACTGGTGTCTCTCAGTCCCTCTCCCTCAGGGTGATATCTGTACACTGACTGGTGTCTCTCAGTCCCTCTCTCTCAGGGAGATATCTGTACACTGACTGGTGTCTCTCAGTCCCCACTCACTCAGGGAGATATCTGTACACTGACTGGGGTCTCTCAGTCCCTCTCTCTCAGGAAGATATCTGTACACTGACTGGTGTCTCTCAGTCCCACTCCCTCAGGGAGATATCTGTACACTGACTGGTGTCTCTCAGTCCCCTCTCTCTCAGGGAGATATCTGTACACTGACTGGTGTCTCTCAGTCCCTCTCTCTCAGGGAGATATCTGTACACTGACTGGTGTCTCTCAGTCCCTCTCTCTCAGGGAGATATTTGTACACTGACTGGTGTCTCTCAGTCCCCTCTCTCTCAGGGAGATATCTGTACACTGACTGGTGTCTCTCAGTCCCTCTCTCTCAGGGAGATATCTGTACACTGACTGGTGTCTCTCAGTCCCTCTCTCTCAGGGAGATATCTGTACACGCAATGGGGTTCTCAATGCCTACCAACTGCTACCTGGACCTGTCTCAAGAGTTCCCTTTCACTCACGGCTGGGCTGGTTGGAGGGTTGGGTGAAAGAATGCGTTTAGTCTGCAACAGGAATGTTTTTTTGAACCTCCCTCTGTACCTACGCTGATTTGAAGATGGTCGACCGGCCAGATTTCGTGGCATTGATGGTCTCGGAGAGAAGGTTGAAATTTATTCCGGATGGTCCTCCCAACTCAGCACTCTCGGGAAGATCTGGGAAGAGCACAAATGAAATTCTCAATGTTGTCTCCCAAATTTGCATGCCGACGCGGAAGGAGCAGATATCTGTCCGAGCGCGAGTGAGTGTGTGTGTGTGTGTCGAATGGTAAACACTTCAGTGAAAGCCCTCTGGCTCTCCCTTGGACAGTTTCCACGTGACTCTTTGATCTGGTTGCAAGGAATAGGCTTGCGTTCCGTTGAGTATCACGAGATTGAGGGGTTAACCGGATGAAGGTAAAATTGGTCAGTATCCCACCAGGGACAGGGACCGGGGGGGGGGGGTTTAAAATTACCATCAAGGATACAGAAAGAACTCACCAGGGTTAAATTACGAGGATAGGTTGCATAGACTAGGCTTGTAGTCCCTTGAATATAGAAAATTAAGAGGTACAGGAAACTCTCGATTTACCGGCACCTAAATAAACGGAAATCTCTGTTAGCCGGCAAAATTCAGGAGTCGGTTCAGGTAAGTTTTACTTCATATTAGTGGCCGTTCCTGGATCTGTGGCTGTGTAACCGGGGTTCCTGCACCTGTTGCTAAGCAACAGGGATGCTTGGTCTGTGGCTGGAGTTCCTGCACCTGTTGCTTAGCAACAGGGAAGCCTGGATTTGTTGCTGTGTACGGGGCTCTCGTACCTTTCACTATACCTGTCTGTAATCCGGACTTTTTGATAAACCGGCTCCACGCCGGTCCCGTCGGTGCCGGATAATAAAGAGTTTCCTGTAATTGAGGTATTTAAGATGATTGAAGGAGTCGGTAGGGTGGATAGAGAGAAACTATTTCCTCTGGTGGGGGGAGTCCAGAACAAGGGGACGTAACCTTAAAATTAGAGCCAGGCCGTTCAGGGGTGATGTCAGGAAGCACTTCTTCATACAAAGTCATAGAGTCATAGAGTCATAGAGTAATACAGCACGGATAGAGGCCCTTCGGCCCATCGTGTCCGCGCCGGCCATCAAGCCCTGCCTAATCTAATCCCATATTCCAGCATTTGGCCCGTAGCCTTGTATGCTATGGCATTTCAAGTGCACATCCAAATGCTTCTTAAATGTTGTGAGGGTTTCTGCCTCCACAACCCTTTCAGGCAGTGAGTTCCAGACTCCAACCACCCTCTGGGTGAAAAAGTTCTTTCTCAAATCCCCTCTAAACCTCCCGCCCTTTACCTTGAATCTATGCCCCCTAGTTATTGACCCCTCTACTAAGGGAAAAAGCTCCTCAGGGTAGTGGAAATCTGGAACTCTCTCCCCCAAAAAACTGTGGATTCTGAGGATCCGTTGGAGCTTTTAAGACAGAGATGGATAGAGTTTTGTTGGGTAAGGATATCGAGGGATATGGAACCAAGGCGGGGAGATGGGGTTGAGGTGCAGCCATGGAATGGCAGAGTAGGCCCGAGGGGCTGAATGGCCTCCTCCTGTTCCTTACGTTCCTATAGATTGTATCTGGTGAATCGCATTCCACGGATGCAGGTCTGTAACAATAATAGACAGCAGTCGCCAGTCTCAGGCCAGCATCTGTGGAACACGAAGCGCCGTTAGCAGAGCCAGGAGTCGGCCACTCGGCCCCTCGAGCCTGCTCCGCCATTCAATAAGATCATGGCTGATCTTCGACCTCAACACCACTTTCCCGCTCTCTCCCCATACCCCTTGACTCCCTGTAGTTCAAATGCCTGACAATCTCAGCCTTGAATATATTCACTGACTCCGCCTCCACAGCTCTCTGGGGTAGAGAATTCCACAGATTTACGACCCTCTGAGAGAAGAAATTCCTCCTCATCTCCGTTTTAAATGGGTGACCCCTTATCCTGAAACTATGCCCCCTAGTTCTAGTTACCCCCACGAGGGGAAACATCCTCCCTGCATCCACCCTGTCAATCCCCCTCAGAATCTTATATGTTTCAATAAGATCACCTCTCATTCTTCTAAACTCCAATGAGTGTAGGCCCAACTTGCTCAACCTTTCCTCATACGTCAACCCCCTGAAGTTATATTGCTGACTGCAGATCTTGCTGAGCTCGGCAGCTCAGTGCTCGGACACACCGAGGCCGAACTCTACACCCAGGGTCGCAAATTTGCAACCTTCAGATCGTGGGGTTCAGCGTCTTCACTGGCCCCCTAAGATTAAAAGTAGTGAAATGTACTTTTGAACAGCCACTTTGCCCCAGACTAGAGTTATACTGCACCCGGTGTGAACGCAGACTGAGGTGAGATACGGGAGGTGGGGTCTCACAGCACATGGGCGGGGGGGGGGGGTGGTGGTGGTGGGTGGGGGGGTGGTTGGGGGTAATTTTACCGATTCCACTGAGGTCAATGGAAAGTCAAATCGGGCAAATAGGTGTAAATAGGACGGGGGGGTGGGGGGGGGCGGGGTGGGGGGGCGAAATCAGTCAAGATTCCGGCTCCTGATCGTTGCCCCAGTCTGTTTGGCAGTTTGATAAGAGCAGGATCAGGCCCATCTGTGATGCCCTTCACAGTCCAATAGTTTGTCGCTACCTATAGTGTCAGCCTTGGCTCATTGAGCGTGTAGTCTGAGCTGACCGTTAAATGCAGTGCTGAGGGAGTGCTGCACTGTCGGAGGTGCCGTCTTTCGGACGAGACGTAACACCGCCTGCTCTCTCGGGTGGAGGTAAAAGATCCCACGGCCACTATTTCCAGGAAGAGCAGGGGGGTTCCCCCCGGTGTCCTGGCCAATATTTATCCCTCAATCAACATAAGAAATAGGAGCAGGAGTAGGCCATTCGGCCCCCCGAGCTTGCTCCAACACCTAAAATAAGATCATCAGGTCATTATCACATTGCTGTTTGTGGGAGCTTGCTGTGCGCAAATTGGCTGCCCCGTTTCCTGCATCACAACAGTGGCCACACTTCAAAAAGTACTTCATTGGCTGTGAAGGGCTTTGGGACGTCCTGAGCTCGTGAAAGGCGCTATAGAAATGCAATTTCATTCTTTTTCACTCAGCGACCAGACTGCAGCCAGAAAGGGGGAGATATTTTTGGGAGGGGGATGTTGAGAGGAAGTATGTATAAAAGAATGGAGAGTGAGAAACTTGAAAGGCATCTAACGGGCGCCCACACTTAACAACGGAAACTGATAAATGAACTCACCGGTGCTGGTGCCGGGATCCATCTTCAACAAGTCTTGTCTCCCTGTAATTTAAAAAAAATTCTCAAAACGATCGGCGATGTACGAGAGGATGTAAGCTGGGCTCAGTGGGTCAGGAGATGGTTTGACCTGATGGGCCTTTTTCGCCCCCTCTGAGGTTATGAATGATAACGGAAGATAGCAAGTTCCCTCTCCCTCCGCCGCTGTGATGACAACCGAGAGTTCGAGACCTACTGTGACTTAAGGTTCCCATTGTGAGGTCGGAGCTCGGAATCTCTGGGCTGAAACTTCCCCCCCCCCCCCCCCCGAACCTTCTGGTGTCAGAAGTGTTTTCAACCCAGACCAAGTGAGAATTTTTTTGTTTATTCGTGGGCATCGCTGGCAAGGCCGGCATTTATTGCCCATCCCTAGTTGCCCCTTGAGAAGGTGGTGGTGAGCCGCCTTCTTGAACCGCTGCAGTCCGTGTGGTGAAGGTGCTCCCACCGTGCTGTTAGGGAGGGAGTTCTAGGATTTTGACCCAGCGACGATGAAGGAACGGCGATATACTTCTAAGCCAGGATGGTGTGTGACTTGGAGGTGGTGGTGTTCCCATGCGCCTGCTGCCCTTGTCCTTCTAGGTGGTAGAGGTCGCGGGTTTGGGAGGTGCTGCCGAAGAAGCCTTGGCGAGTTGCTGCAGTGCTGTGTGTCTCAGTGTCGGCTCCTGTACCTGTACAGTACACACTGGGTAAAAGATAAAACTGTACATCCCTTCAGTAATGTACGGCTCGTGTGAGTTTCTGTATGAATGCTGCAATGTGTAAGATCTGGATCACAGGCTCACACAGATTACCCAAAGGGTTTTAGGAGTTGCAAGGCTTTTATTAAAGAGTTACAATTTTAAAGCATAATCAGATATTACATATGGTTTAAGCTGAGTATAATAGACATACAACCCGTGACAGTAGGAGCAATCTACGACTCCCAAAGCGGAATGCCACGACCGGATGGACGGTTGGTTAGATGTCTGATGAGGCAGCGTGGAGGTCTTGGGTCAGCAAGTCTCTGCAGTCTGTAACAGCAGTCACCTCTGTTGATTTGTCCCCTGAGCTGTTGGAGGTGTTAGGCGTGAGCCAGCATTGATCCACCTCAGAGGCTAAACTTAGTCATGGTGTTAGGCGTGAGCCAGCATTGATTTCCACTTCAAAGACGCCTTCACCCCTCGCTGCCTGTCTTCTGCTCTCAGCCCTCTATATTTATAGTTATTTTGGTGATTTATTTAATGTCAATCACCTATACTAATCTTTATCCCAAGTGTGATGCGGGAAAACCTCTCTCACTGTCTCTTTCTACATGGCTGCTGAGCCTTTTCCTCTTATCTTTCTGAGGAATGTTTTGTCAAGTTTCGTCAAGGGCACTTTATGGCTTTGTGGCTCCTTATTATCTAGCAGGTGCTATCCTCCCTGTTTCCTTGCATTTTACGATCTTCTTATCATTTTAGTGTTTGTTAATTGTCCTTGCTGGCCCTTCCCCCATCTGTTCCTGGCTGCAGTTTTAATTTCTGTTCTAAGAGTCAAACTTCATCTATGAATCTAATATCTTACACGATAGCAAAATACTGCAGATGCTGGAAATCCAAAATAACAACAGAAAATGCTGGAAAAACACAGTAGAGAGAGAAATAGAGTCAACGATTCGGGTCAAAATCCTTTGTCAAGACTGAAAAAGCACAGGAAATGAAACAGATTGAAAAGCCAGTTTGGGGGCTGGGAAATGGGGATGAAAAAACAAAAGAGAAGTGAAGAGACATTAAGAGGTATTCAAAACCAGACGAGATGGTGATAGGACTAGTGGAGACAAAAGACGGCTCTAGATTAGGTGTGAAATGCGCTGGCAGAATGGGAGACAGCTGCCATGTGGGAGAGAGAAAAAGGGGGAAGGGCCAAAACAAAGGTGTGGATAAAAAATAAGTAAAAATGTAATAGGGGCCGAGGTTATGATCTGAAATTGTTGAACTCGATATTGAGTCCGGAAGGCTGTAAAGTGCCTAATCGGAAGATGAGGTGCTGTTCCTCGAGCTTACATTGAGCTTCCATGGAACAATGCAAGAGGCCGAGTACGGTGAGGTCTGAGTGGAATGGGGCGGTGAATTAAAGTGACAGGCGACCGGAAGCTCGGGGTCATCCTTACGGACTGAACGGAGGCGTTCCGCAAAGCGGTCACCCAATCTGCATTTGGTCTTACCAATGTTTCTCGTTTGTTTCTTACAATTGTGTCACTACAAAAGGCCGAAGCAAATCGGATTCATTTCTAGATCCTGCAGCTTTACGGCTCGCCACCAGAGAGCAGCAATGCCCAGTCTCCTCAGAATGCTCTGCGTTCTTGTCTGGGTGTTGGAACTCTGGACAGGAGTAGCAGAGGGTGAAAGGGAGGCCCCGGGGTCGATTAGTGGCCTGTGCCTAGGGGGTTAAAACCAGCCAGTGAAGAGATGCATATAGGCACAGCATATATAGTCAGAGAATACTGCCAGATACTTCACTTCACCTGACGAAGGAGCAGCGCTCCGAAAGCTTGTGATTTCAAATAAAGCTGTTGGACTATAACCTGGTGTTGTGTGACTTCTTACATATGTTTTTAGTGATGTTGATTGAGTGATAAATATTGGCCGAGGACACCGGGGGATAACTCCCCTGCTTTTCTTCAAAATAGTGCCCTGGGATCTTTTACGTCCACCTGAGAGAGCAGACGGGGCCTCGGTTTCAACATCTCATCCGAAAGACGGCACCTCCGACAGTGTAGCGCTCCCTCAGCACTGCACTGGGAGTGTCAGCCTAGATTTTTGTGCTCAAATCTCTGGAGTGGGGACTCGAACCCACGACCTTCTGACTCAGAGGCAAGGGTGCGGCCCCACTGAGACACAGATGACACTTAAATGAGTGAGGAGTTTGGCTGTGCAGATGCAGTCACTGTCGAGACCCGTCACTATAAAGAGCGGCCATAAACCAGCTTGTCCCGATTGGTAACATTCTTCTTAAGGGTGGCCAACTCTGATTGGACATATATTCCTAGAGGCTTCATCACATGCCCTCTCGTCTCCGACCACCCCGCCCGGTCAAACAGCCTTTCGTATCCTTCTCCAATATTTTTATAACTAATAATGTAAAATAACACACTTTTTTTTAATGCCCCTCTGATTTTGCTCGCAGCTGTCTCCTGGAGATTAATCTTCAATTCTGGGAGACTCCTGGCCAATCCAGGAGGGTTGCCAACTCAGCTCTTCCTCTGGGTCAGAAGGTTGTGGGTTCGAGTCCCCACTCCAGAGACATGAGCACAAAATTCTAGGCCGACGCTCCCAGTGCCAGTGCTGAGGGAGTGCCGCGCTGTCGGAGGTGCCGTCTTTCGGGTCAGACCCTGAGGACTGAGGCCCCGCCTGCCTAACCTGGCCGTCGTTCTTCCGCCGGTGCTGTCTGCGGGATCCTGCTGTGCCCAAAATGGTGGCCGCGTTTGCCTAGGGCCAGTAATTGACTGCGTGTGAAACGGTTTGCGATGCGCCCGGGAGATGCGCCGACCGTTGCAGAAATGCCCGTCCGTCTACCCGTGCTGATGTCTGAGACTTTGGCAATAAGCTGATAGGAGCCTCTGCAAAGCAAGGTGAGTGACATTCGGGGGGAGGGCCCGGGGCAGGGACCTGGGTGGGATTTGTCCCTCAGCCCCACTACTAATCGGGTGACGACCGACGGTATCAAGCTGTGATCAGCTCAGCTGGCTTGTTCATAGTCCAGCTGTGGTCAAATCCCTCCATGGCCTTGCTCCCTCCCTATCTCTTTAACCTCCTCCAGCCCTGCAACCCCCCGAGATCTCTGCGTGCCTCTAATTCTGGTCTCTTGCGCATCCCCCAATTTCAATCACTCCACCATTGGTGGCCGTGCCTTCAGCTGCCTGGGTACTAAGATCTGGAATTCCCTCCCTAAACCTCTCCTCCTTTAAGACGCCCCTTAAAACCTACCTCATTTCTGCCCTGATACCTCCTGATGTGGCTCGGTGTCAAATTTTGTTTGATAACGCTCCTGTGAAGCACCTTGGGACATTTTACTACGTGTTCCCGCTCCATGTTTGATCCGCTCTGTTCCTACACATCCCGGACCTCAGCCCTCCCTCCGAGAGCTGTCAGTGTCGGACTAACCCTGGGGCTGAGGCTCAAAGATCCACGAGCGTCGACTTTCACCGAACTAACAGATCTTTAAAAGCAGCGATCGTGCCTGTCACACGGGCCGTGCCTGTCACATGGGCCGTGCTCGTCACATGGGTCCCCATCACATGGGCCCCCGTCACATGGGCCTCTGTCACATGGGCCCCATCACATGCGCTCCCGTCACATGGGCCGTGCCTGTCACATGGGCCGTGCCTGTCACATGGGCCGTGCCCGTCACATGGGCCCTCATCACATGGGACCCCGTCACATGGGCCGCACCCATCACATGGGCCCCCATCACATGGGCCCCCGTCACATGGGACCCCGTCACATGGGCCGTGCCTGTCACATGGGCTGCGCCCGTCACATGGGCCCCCGTCACATGGGCCGCCCCCGTCACATGGGCCCCCCGTTACATGGGCCGTGCCTGTCACATGGGCCCCTGTCACGTGGGCCCCCGTCACATGAGTGGCACCTATCACATGGGCCGGGCCCATCACATGGGCCGCGCCTGTCACATGGGCACGTGGCGCGAATCTCTCCTCGTGTTCTGGGACAACATTCATCCCCCAACCAACACCACAAATAAAATACAGTTTAACTGATCATTTATTTTGTGCTGTTTGTGGGATCTTGCTGTGCGCTAATTGGCTGTCGTGTTTCCTACATTACAACAGTGACCATACTTCAAAAAAGTACTTCATTGGCTGTGAAGCGCTTTGGAACATCCTGAGGTTGGTTTCCTCCATCTCTCCCTCTCGTTTCTCTCCCTCTCTCCCTCTCGTTTCCCTCCCTCTCTCTTCCCTCCACCTCCCTTCCCTCCCCCCCTCTCTCTCCCCCATTTGCCATACATCTCTCTTTACCTTCTTCACAGCCCAACTCCCTGTGAAGCTTTCTTTGGCTGGAGGTGTGGGGCGGGGGCTGGGGGGGGCTGCGGTGGGATGAAGTAATTAGTCCCATGGGCCATGCCCGTCACATAGGCTATGGAAGCAAAGCTATCCCAGGATTCACAGCACCAATGAAAGCCCTCTATTAGAATGACAGGCCCAGTAGAGTTAGTGGGACCTTTCACTATGGCCACGAATTATGGAGAGAGCCTCATCTGGCATCTGGAAAAGGAAGAAGATAGTTTGATGTTTTGGGTTTAATCCCTCACACTTCAAGGCGTTGACATCAAAACTTGGAGATACACAAGTATTTCAGCCGGGCTGGGCAGAGGAACGAATACAGGAAACACTTTTTAATCCGGCACCGACGGGACCGGCGTGGTGCCGGTTTATCAAAAAGTCCGGATTACAGAGAGGTATAGTAAAAGGTATGAGAGCCCAGTTACACGGCCACAGATCCAGGAACGGCCACTAATATGAAGTAAAACTTACCTGAACCTACTCCTGAATTTTGCCGGTTAACCGAGATTTCCGGTTATTTAGGTGCCGGTAAATCGAGAGTTTCCTGTATACCCACATAGCGGGTGCCTTGGTGTTAAGGCGATTTGCCCGCTTTACGCGCTGGATGGTAAAACCAAAAAAGCGAGGTAGCCAACATATATTATTTGACAAAAACAGGAATTCTGATGGAGCAACTGCCTCTCCCAATTGTTAGCAGTTGGATTCAGTATCTCATGACTAAGGTAATCGCAATTTAACAAGACGCGAACAGAGGATAGAAACTGCTTGAAGACCCTGAAATTAGCAAATTAAAATCTGTAGGTACAGGGCAAGCACTTATTAAACTGCCCCAAACCGACAGCATTAATACCTTATAAACTGTGCCTTTGTAATTGACTCCTATGGTCATCGTCGTACGTGTCTTCACACTGTTCCCTTTGGGGAACTGTATGAAGTGGTGGAAGGATTTCTGGCTGCGATTAACGCTCCTTCCGTGACCATCTTTGTACCAGCCATTAGGGTGGTTAGTCCTATGGCGGGAGGGTTTTACGGGCTCCCACAACCCATACGAGGGGGGGGGCCACCCACACCCACGGACGCAAGTATCCCGCTGGATGTCAACCCAGAATTTAGAGCCGTAGCTCCGACTCCACTTGCTGGGACTGTCTGGAGCGGGGTTCGAAACCCTACGCCTTCTGGCCCAACGGCGGGGATGCTACCGCTACGCCAAAGGCCCACTCCACTCCTATGGTAATGGCAAATGATTAACGACAGACAGAATTGCATTTCCATAGCGCCTTTCACGACCTCAGGACGTCCCAACGTGCTTTACAGCCAATGAAGTACTTTTGAAGTGTAGTCGCTGTTGTAATGTAGGAAACGCAGCAGCCAATTTTCTCACAGCAAGCTCCCACAAACGACAATGTGATAATGACCAGATCATCTGTTTTTAGTGATGTTGGTTGAAGGATAAATATTGGCCCCAGGAAGAACTCCCCCCCCGCTCTTCTTCAAAATAGGACATTTTGAGTCCACCTGAGAGGCCAGACGGGGCCTCAGTTCAATGTCTCATCTGAAAGACGGCACCTCTGACAGTGCGGCGCTCCCTCAGCACTGCACTGGGAGCGTCAGCCTAGAGTATGTGCTCAAATCTCTGGAGTGGGGCTTGAACCCATAACCTTCTGGGCCAGATACAAGTGCTACGACTGAGCCAAGCTGCCCACACACACTAATTCGGCTGACACGTGCAAACTGGGGTACTGGATGGTGTCATGGCAACAGAACAAAAATATGAATATCAGAGTTATTTTGAAGGGGTAATTACTGGTCCTAGCCCTTTTTGGGCTACCCCAGATCAGGCGTATTCCCCAGACGTTCACCTTCAACTAAAGTTAGAGATAGCCGAATTCTATAAGATGCTTAATTGGGTCTAAAGGTCCAGGCTATCTCTCTCTAAAGGAAAGGAACGACGTGAAGCTGTTACCGTCCTCCGGATAGCATTTTTAATAAGTTTAACTAGACTGTAACCTTCCGGATAGTATGAGGGTCCGGAAAACACCTCCAGAATTCTGCAACTCCTCACAAAAGAGTGTACAGAAATTGAGTTCGCGAGTTTGATACAGAAATACTATTTGAGACAATTCTAAAAATATATAGATTTATTAAAGAACCGACTTGCAGTTAACAGCTGGTGAGTCAATCGCAACTTTAACAGTTCAAAATACAAATAGCTTACATTTCTTACTCTCAGAAATCCTTATTCTCAAATCTTAACTTTGTTACATTTTTACATTTCTTATTATTTATAATCCAGGATATCCACCAAAATCAAATAAGAGTTCCTCTTGATCCCTGAAACTCAAAGAGTTAAAAATTTACAGAGCCTGCCTCTGAAGTTGAGAATCACTTGCCCCTTCCAGCGACTTCTGAGTTTCTATCTGAAAGCTTCATATTTTACATTTTTTTTAGTGGTTTATCCTTTGAAGTTTTCTGCTGATGTAAGCTAATTATCTCTGGTCATCTTCTGTTGAATTCTTTCTACTCTTATTGTCAATTCAGCCGTTAACTTTCAGAATCCTGTCTGCTGTATAGGTGTTTCAAAACTTATCATATAAAATGATTATTACAGATTTATCTCTTTGATGCCATTCTTACGAAGGTCATCAATTCAATTCTTAATATTGGCTTAACTGGTTATAATCAGACATTCAATACAAAAACCATGTGGTTGCTTGGTGTCATCTACTGAAGTCATATCTACAAAGTCTTCTGTAGGTATCATATTTACAATATGTAAATCAAAACCACTTCAACCAGGGTGTTCCATGCATTTCTTAGCTACTTCAATTGGTTGTATTACAAACTTATGTTTCCTGTTTCATTTGATGCCATATTTATCAAAGGCACATGGTTCTTTAATGTTCTGTGTTTCTGTTCGAAGTGTTAGTTTTTACCACTTTAAACTGGGTATAGCTATTGTGTTGGTTCCAAACTGCAGACTCCTTGGAAGCAAGCCTTTGCTTCTTCAATGGGGCCTTTGTCTCAGTATTAACAATCAATTCCCATTTCAAAAGCTTGTGTGGTGTTTACAACTTTTGTGTTAACACTTCATCTTATCTCAGAAGCCTGTATTCACAGCTTGTGTCGTTGAGGCCTTATAGATTTTTAAACCCAGTATGTCATGTTTTAATAAGGTCAGACTTCTGTTCATAGGATGGTGTATCTTTCTGAAATATGGCTTTTCCTTTACAATTTGGTCACAAAATGGCACAAGAGGTATTGGTGGAATAGGCTACAGGGAAGAGCAAAGTACAAATTTTATTCATGCGCATGAGCTAGGACTGTTCACTTGCTGACGGGTATTTAAAGGAGCTTCATTGTTAACAAGAGGTGTTTGCAAACCTACCACAAGATGGCATGAATCATATAGAAACACATTATTGCCTCACTTTGTATGCAAGGCCATAGTGTGAGAAATAAGACATACACTCACAGTCACTCACCCACATACACACTCACACACACTCACACAAACACTCACACTCACACACACTTCCACTCACACACACTCACTCACACACACACACTCACAAACACTCACCCCCACACACACACTCACTCTCACACACTTTCACTCACACACACTCATACACACACACTCTCACACACACACTCACTCACCCATATACACTCACACACTTTCACTCACACACACTCACATTCACACACATATACTCACACTCACCCACATACACACTCACTCACTCCACACTCCACACTCCACACTCACACTCTCACTCACAGCGTCAGCGGCAGCGGCGGCGGCAGAAAACGCGAGCGGCGAGGCTTTAAAAGGCCCCCAGAGACCAGGTAGGCCTCAGAGCATCAGCGGCAGCGGCGGCAGCGGGAAACGCGAGCCGCGAGGCTTTAAAAGGCCCCCAGAGACCAGGTAGGCCTCAGAGCGTCAGCGGCAGCGGCGGCAGCGGGAAACGCGAGCGGCGAGGCTATAAAAGGCCCCAGAGACCAGGTAGGCCTCAGAGCGTCAGCGGTGGCGGTGGGAAAAGCGAGCAGCGAGGCTTTTAAAGGCCCCAGAGACCAGGTAGGCCTCAGAGCGTCAGCGGCGGCGGTGGGAAACGCGAGCGGCGAGGCTTTAAAAGGCCCCCAGAGACCACGTAGGTCTCAGAGCGTCAGCGACGGTGGCAGGAAACGCGAGCGGCGAGGCTTTAAAAGGCCCCCAGAGACTCAGGTAGGTTTACTAATCTCCAATCTCAGAGAGGGACAGAAGTAAAAAGTAATCGAAGTGTGACGTCACCAGAAAGCAGGTAAGTGATTGGTTGGTGAGTATTTCTTTTTTAAACTCTAACTCTGTGGTTTAAAGTTTCTAGGGTCTCTGTGGTGTAGCGGGGACTGTTGGTAAACCAGGGCCCTAAAATATATCATTTATCTGTAGTGTA
Source organism: Somniosus microcephalus (assembly GCF_052327205.1). NCBI lineage: Eukaryota > Metazoa > Chordata > Chondrichthyes > Squaliformes > Somniosidae > Somniosus > Somniosus microcephalus. The sequence continues at coordinate 33,851,455 of NC_141014.1, read as the reverse complement.
ATTGGTGGGATTTTTTTGATTTAATTGAATTTCAATTAATTAAAGGGTAAGTCATGGCAGGACAGCCCGGTGCCGTGGTATGCTCCTCCTGCGCTATGTGGGAACTCAGGGACACTTCCTGTGTCCCTGACAGCTACGTGTGCAGGAAGTGTGTCCAGCTGCAGCTACTGGCAGACCGCATTGCGGTGCTGGAGCAGCGATTGGATACATACTGGACCATTCGCGATGCTAAGGACATCGTGAATAGTACATTTAATCAGTTGGTCACACCGCAGATAAAGGTGGCACAGGCAGAAAGGGAACGGGTGACCAACAGGCAGAGTACTAGGCACAGGCAGGTAGTGCAGGGGTCCCCTGTGGCCATCCCCCTCTCAAACAGATATACCGCTTTGGATACTGATGGGGGGGGATGGTTTACCAGGGGAAGGCAGCAGCAGCCAACTTCCTGGCACCAGGGGTGGCTTTGCTGCACAGGACGGGAGGGAAAAGAGGGGGAGAGCTATAGTAATAGGGGATTCTATTGTAAGGGGAATAGATAGGCGTTTCTGCGGCCGCAAATGAGACTCCAGGGTGGTGTGTTGCCTCCCTGGTGCAAGGGTCAAGGATGTCTCGGAGCGGCTGCAGGGCATTCTGGAGGGGGAGGGTGAACAGCCAGTTGTCGTGGTGCATATAGGTACCAACGATATAGGTAAAAAATGGGATGAGGTCCTAAAAGCTGAATATAGGAAGTTAGGAGGTAAATTAAAACACAGGACCTCAAAGGTAGTAATCTCAGGATTGCTACCAGTGCCATGTGCTAGCCAGAGTAGAAATAGAAGGATATTTCAGATGAATACGTGGCTAGAGGAATGGTGCCAGGGGGAGGGATTCAAATTCTTGGGACATTGGAACCGGTTCTGGGGGAGGTGGGACCAGTTCAAACCGGACGGTTTGCACCTGGGCAGGGCCAGGACTGATGTCCTAGGGGGAGTGTTTGCTAGTGCTCTGCGGGAGCATTTAAACTAAAATGGCAGGGGGTTGGGAACCTGAGCAGGGAGACAGAGGAAAGGGAAACAAGGATAAAAGCAAAAGACAGGAAGGAGTAAAACAAAAGTGACAGGCAGAGAAATCAAGGGTTTAAATCAAACATGGCCACAGTAAATAATAATTCTAAAAGATCTAAGAGCATTAAAAAAACAAGCCTGAAGGCTTTGTGTCTTAATGCGAGGAGCATTCGTAATAAGGTGGATTAATTAGCTGCGCAAATAGAGGTAAACGAATATGATATGATATGATTGGGATTACGGAAACATGGCTCCAGGGTGGCCAAGGCTGGGAACTCAACATCCAGGGGTATTCGATATTCAGGAAAGATAGGCAGGAAGGAAAAGGAGGTGGGGTAGCATTGCTGGTTAAAGAGGGGATTAACACAATTGAAAGGAAGGATATTAGCTCTGATGATGTGGAATCTGTATGGGTAGAACTGAGAAATACCAAGGGGCAGAAAACGTTAGTGGGAGTGGTATATAGACCTCCAAACAGTAATGCGGAGGTCGGGGATGGCATTAAACGGGAAATTAGAGAAGCGTGCAATAAGGGCACAGCAGTTATCATGGGTGACTTTAATCTACATATAGATTGGGCTAACCAAATTAGTAACAATACTGTGGAGGAGGAATTCCTGGAGTGTATACGGGATGGTTTCCTGGACCAATATGTCGAGGAACCAACTAGAGATCAGGCCATCTTAGACTGGGTATTATGTAAAGAGAAAGGATTAATTAGCAATCTTGTTGTGCGAGGCCCCTTGGGTCGGAGCGATCATAATATGATAGAATTCTTCATTAAGATGGAGAGTGAAGTAGTTGACTCAGAGACTAGGGTCCTGAATTTAAATAAAGGAAACTACGATGGTCTGAGGCGCGTGTTGGGTAGGATTGATTGGGGAATGTCACTCAAAGGTTTGACGGTGGATGGGCAATGGCAAACATTCAAAGATCGCATGGATGAACTACAGAATTTGTTCATCCCAGTTTGGCATAAAAATAAAACAAAAAAGGTGACTCAACTGTGGCTAACAAGGGAAATTAGGGATAGCATAAGATCCAAGGAGAGAACATATAAATTGGCCAGAAAAAGCAGTAAACCTAAGGATTGGGAGCAGTTTAGGATCCAACAAAGGAGGACAAAGGGATTAATTAAGAGGGGGAAAATAGAGTATGAGAGTAAGCTTGCAGGGAACATAAAAACTGACTGTAAAAGCTTTTATACATATGTGAAGAGAAAAAGATTGGTGAAGTCAAGCGTAGGTCCCTTGCAGTCAGAATCAGGGGAATTTATAATGCGGAACAAAGAAATGGCAGACCAATTAAATACATACTTTGGTTCTGTCTTCACAAAGGAGGACTCAAATAACCTCCCAAAGATGTCGGGGAACATAGGGTCTGATGAAAGGGAGGAACTGAAAGAAATCAGTATTTGTAGGGAAATGGTGTTAGGGAAATTGATGGGATTGAGTGCCGATAAATCCCCAGGGCCTGATAATCTACATCCTAGGGTACTTAAGGAAGTGGCCCTAGAAATAGTAGATGCATTGCTGGTCATCTTCCAAAATTCTATAGACTCTGGAACAGTACCCATGGATTGGTGGGTAGCTAATGTTACCCCACTGTTCAAAAAGGGTGGTAGAGAGAAAACGGGGAATTACAGACCGGTAAGCCTGACATCGGTAGTGGGGAAAATGCTAGAGTCCATTATAAAGGATGTAATAGCAGAGCACTTGGAAAAAAGTGACTGGATCGGACAAAGTCAACATGGCTTTACAAAAGGTAAATCGTGCTTGACTAACCTACTGGAATTTTTTGAGGATGTAACTGGTAAAATAGATAAGGGAGAACCAGTGGATGTGGTGTATTTGGATTTTCAAAAGGCTTTTGATAAGGTCCCGCATAAGAGGTTAGCGTGTAAAATTAAGGCACATGGAATTGGGGGCAAGGTATTGATTTGCATAGAGAACTGGTTGGCAGACAGAAAGCAAAGAGTTGGAATAAACGGGTCTTTTTCCGAGTGGCAGGCAGTGACTAGTGGGGTACTGCAGGGATCGGTCCTTGGACCCCAGCTATTCACAATATATATAAATGATCTGGACAAGGGAACTAGAAGTAATATCTCCAAGTTTGCAGACGACACAAAGCTGGGTGGGCATGTGTGCTGTGAGGAGGATGCCGAGAAACTCCAGGATGATTTGGACAGGTTGGGTGATTGGGCAGAAGCATGGCAGATGCAATATAATGTGGATAAATGCGAAGGTTATCCACTTTGGTGTCAAAAACAGGAAGGCAGATTATTATCTAAATGGCAATAGATTGGGAGAAGGGGAAGTGCAACGAGACCTGGGCGTCCTTGTGCACCAGTCGCTGAAAGTAAGCATGCAGGTGCAGCAGGTGGTTAAGAAGGCAAATGGTATTTTGGCCTTCGTAGCGAGAGTGTTTGAGTACAGGAACAAGGATGTCTTGCTGCAGTTGTACAGGGCCTTGGTGAGGCCACATCTTGAGTATTGTGTGCAGTTTTGGTCACCTTATCTGAGGAAGGATGTTCTTGCCATGGAAGGAGTGCAGCGAAGATTCACCAGGCTGATACCTGGGATGGCAGGAATGATGTATGAGGAGAGATTGGGTCGATTGGGCTTGTACTCGCTGGAGTTTAGAAGAATGAGAGGGGATCTCATCGAAACTTATAAAATTCTAACCGGACTAGACAGACTAGATACTGGAAGGATGTTCCTCATGGTCGGGGAATCCAGAACCAGGGGTCACAGTCTAAGGATAAGGGGTAAACCATTTAGGACAGAGATGAGGAGGAATTTCTTCACCTAGAGAGTGGTGAACCTGTGGAATTCTCTGCCACAGAAGACAGTTGAGGCCAATTCATTAAATATATTCAAGAAGGAGTTGGATATATTTCTTAAGGCTAAAGGGATCAAGGGATATGGAGAGAAGGCAGGAACAGGGTACTGAATTTGGATGATCAGCCATGATCTCATTGAATGGCGGAGCAGGCTTGAGGGGCCGAATGGCCTACTCCTGCTCCTATCTTCTATGTTTCTATGTTTCACACAAACTCACTCACGCCACACTCACTCACTCCACACTCACACTCTCACTCACGCACACTCACTCACACTCACACACATGCACACTCACACACAGACTCACTCACACACACACACACACACACACTCGGTCTCACACACACACTCACACACTCACTCACTCAAACACCTGCACACACTCACACTCACACACACATACTCACACTCACCCACATACACACTCACACACACACTCACCAATATACTCATGCACTTGCACACACACTCACACACACACTCATACACACAAACACACTGTCACACACACTCACTCACTCTCTCACACACACACTCACACTCACACACTCACACATACACACACTCATACTCACACACACTCACACATACACACACTCACACATATACACACACTTACATACTCACTCATGCAAACACTCACACACACTCACACATATACACACACTTACACACTCACTCACTCAAACACACACACACTCACACTCACCCACATACACACTCACACACACACTCACAAATATACTCACGCACTTGCACACACACTCACACACATGCTCACCCACACACACACAAACACACCGTCACACACACACACTCACTCTCACACACACTTACTCTCCCTCACACACACTCACACTCATGCGCTCACTCACTCTCACACACACTCACACACACTCACACACTCTCACACACACTCATGCACTCTCACTCACACACACTCTCATACACGCTCACTCACTCTCACACTCACTCACACACACACTCACTCATTCACTTTCACACGCACTCACACACTCACACATATACTCACAGCACACACATGCACTGATACACACACACAGTGACACACTCTTAAACACACATATACTCGCACACACACTCAGACATACGTACACACATTCTCACACACAAACATACCCGCATACAGCGCAAAGAAACACGCACATGCACACGCACACGCATGCACACCTGGGAGATTTTAATTTGAGGGCCTCATTTCCGTCCCACGGCCCTGACTCCCGCCCGACACCAGCGGGAATGACGTCATTGCCAGCGGGAGGGAGTCAAAAGTGGCAGGAGGGGTGGGGTGGGAGGTGATGGGGGAGGGTCAGGCCCCCTGCAGTCACTCATGGAAACGGTCCTCGGCATGGTAATTAATGATCTGATGACCAGGGCCTCCTGTGGCCTGGATCCAGGCTACCCCCAATATTCGTCGTTGGGTTCGAGACCGTGTGAGCCTCAGTCAGGCCCGTGGTTAAAATAGCGCGTGCGTCCCGATGACATCATCAAGATGCGACTTGACCATTGAAATTAGGCCCTCACTTCTCTGTGGCGTGCGGCCCCGTCGTGCCTGAATTCAGGCAGTTAAAATGGCGGGTGGCGGTAACGTGATGTGAGTCCCCGCCATCTCAACGCCCCGCCCCCGCTGGTCCCGCGGGTTAGCCGGGTTAAAATCGAGCCTCTTTACTGCTCAATTATTCACTGCGTTAACTAGTTGAGCCGCGGCCGGAGTGAAGGGACAGCGGTAAGGATTGTCAATAAATACAAGGCAATATTTCCAGCAGCCCTTTGATTTCTATTATAATCCTCATCATTCTTTCAGATGAGCTGCTCTGTAGCTAATGAATCACTCCCACATAAACCTGCTCGCCCCAGGTCTCCGATTACTTTTTACAATCCGTCTGACAGCAGCTTGATTCTGAAGCTCACACTCCAGCTCCCCATCAGCACTCTGCTTTCTTACTGCCTCCCTTCCACTGCTTTGTGTACACACCCCTACACACACACCTACACACACCCTCACCATCACACACACACCCTCACCCTCACACCTACACACACCTTCACCATCACACACACACCCTCACCCTCACACACACCCCTACACACACACCTACACACACCCTCACCATCACACACGCACCCTCACCCTCACACACTCCTACACACACCCTCACCATCGCACACACACACCCCTACACACACACCCCTACACACACACCTACACACACCTACACACACACCTACACACACCTACACACACCCTCACCCTCACACACACACACACCTACTCACACCCTCACCATCGCACACACACACACACACACTCCTACACACACACATCCTCACACCTACACACACCCTCACCATCGCACACACACCCTCACCCTCACACACACACACACACCTACACACACCCTCACTCTCACACACACACACCCTCACCCTCACACACACACACACCTACTCACACCCTCACCATCGCACACACACACACACACACCCCTACACACACACATCCTCACACCTACACACACCCTCACCATCGCACACACACCCTCACCCTCACTCTCACACACACACCTACACACACCCTCACTCTCACACACACCTACACACACCTACACACACCCTCACTCTCACACACACCTACACACACCTACACACACACACCTACACACACCTACACACACCTACACACACCTACACACACACACCTACACACACCTACACACACACACCTACACACACCTACACACACTCACACACACACACTCACACACATGCACACATATGCACACATACACTCACACACACACACTCCCACACACACACACTCACACACACACACACTCACACACACTCCCATACACACACACACACACACACCTCTACACACACTCACACACACAGACTCACACACACACACTCACACACACACACACACACACACACACACACACGCACACACACACTCTCACACACACACACACACACACACACACTCACACACACTCCCATACACACACACAGACTCACACACACTCCCATACACACACACACACACTCACACACATTCACACACGCACACACACACTCTCACACACACACACACACCTCTACACACACACACACACATACAATCTCACTCTCACACACACACAGACACACATATAGACATATACACACACAGACAGACATACACACAAAGAAACACAGACAGACAGATATACACAAACACAGTCAAAGAGAGAGAGACAAAGACATACACATATACACACATAGACACAGACATAAACATACATACACACATACAGACAAATTGAGAGACACACACAGGGATTCGCTGACACAGGGCGAAACCTCTCACGCTCCAGACCCTCGGGGAAACCAGAGCGAGGTCCCGCTGCCCATTGCCTGATTTCACTGTCGCAGTGCTGCAGGGAGGAAGAGCTTCAGGGCGAGTTACAGACCAGCTCCCAGGTTCTCCGAAGCCTCCCTGGAGGTCCTGCCGGAAGAGCCCTGAGTGAGAAGGGAATTCTCTTCCCAGCCAGTGGGAGGAGGATTCCAAAACACCAAGTGGTCCCAGGCGTGGCGAGGGATCCTCAGCTCCAGGGGATCGCTGCCAGTACCTGGATCCAGGGCAGGAGGAGCTTCAATGACCTCACAAGGGTATCAAGGGTGAGTACAGCTCTTCATTCCTCCGTCTCTCTCAACAACAGAAGGCAAAAAACCCTTTCCCTCCCCCCCTCCCTGGGGTTGCCACCCCTCCAGGATTGCCTTGGCATCTCCAGGAATCAATCTCCTGGACACGGCTGCGACCAACACCAGGAGAAAAATCACAGGGGGCATCAAAATAATGATGCGTTATTTAACATTTTCTTTGAACGCTTTCTGTCATAAATCTCATCATCGAGAAACTACCTATGAAATAATACTGGACGGCCAGCTGGTGGCGCCGTCCAAGGAGTATAACTACTCGGGCGTTGGCCCCAGCTTGCCAGGGACATTTTGTAAAGACAAGGAGCTAGTGAAATACAACTAGACCTCCATGTTTTGAAACAAGTTGATTAAAGCCTTGCTTTATAACCAAGTGCGTAGTGAGTTTTATTACGTCACTTTCGTTTATTAGTTATAAAAATATTGGAGGCGGTCAAAAAAGGCTATTTGACCGGGCGGGGCGGTTCGAGGCAGGCGGTCATGTGATGAACACTCCAGGAATACGTCCCACCAGAGTCGGCGACCCCACTCCTGCCTCCCAACAATTCCCACTCCTCCATCACATCCTTCACAAGGCCGTACCAGACCACCTCTCGCTCTGGTTACACACTCGCCTCTTCCTTGCTCGCTTCGCACCATCCATTGGCACCACCATCTTCTCGCTGGCTAGCCATTGCACAGTCACTAACTGCTCTCGTGGCTCCTTTCGTGCGTCACACCTCACGCACCCCCCGCCCCCCCGCTTTCCACCCAACACCTCCCCACCCTGATTACCTCTTACACCTTCGCCCATTCAGCATCTATGCAGCACCTTGGAGCCCTACAGATCTACACTCACCTTTGTAGGAGCCGGGGCTCAGTGGGTGGCACGCTCACCCCCGAGTCAGAAGGTTGTGGGTTCAAGTCCCACTCCAGAGACGTGAGCACAAAAATCTAGGCTGACACTCCCAGTGCAGTGCTTTTTTGTCATTCGTTCACGGGATGTGGGCGTCGCTGGTAAGGCCAGCATTTATTGCCCATCCCTAATTGCCCTTGAGAAGGTGGTGGTGAGCCGCCTTCTTGAACCGCTGCAGTCTGTGTGTTGAAGGTGAGGAAATCTACATGATATAAGGGGTTAATTTCAAGTGTTTGCTGGGTAAAAGTTTTCAGACTTGACACTAGGCAAGTGTCGATGTGTAACTAGAGCTATTGCACGTACTCGAACTACAGCCAAGAACAGATGCCTGCCCACCTAATGGTACCAATGACCTGATAACTTGTGACCGAAAGCAAAGCTTGCCTCCCTTATATATGATTAAAGAGGACCTCCGGTTACACGATTCATGCCCTGTTATAGATTAACGGTTGACTTATGTGTCCAGGATCCTTCTGTCAATATGTTATTTCTACCTGATGATTAATCTAAAATGTATCCTGATAGAGGAACAAAGGGATTTCAATCAAACTTGTTTGTTACACTGTATAAATATAGAACGTTTACACTGTATCATTGGAATAGTAGCCTCACCCCTTGAGTGGAGGTACTGATTCCCCTTGCAAGAGAAGTTAAATAAAAGGCCTGTCCGTCTGACGAATCCAAGTGTGTATTGAGTCATTACCCAGAGCTAAGAAGTAAGGCACTTCTACAATTTGGAGGTCCCACCGAGATGGCTTGCTGTACCAATTGGTGAGTTAACAGACGCCGAGTACGTTGCTCGGTTGGGAAAATCCCATCGGCCGAAGGTGGTGTTTTGCCACATTTTTGGGACTTTCCCTGCCATAAGCATAGCTGCGCACAGTCTGTTTATTCCATTGGACAGCACTGCCATCGGGTAATTGACTCACAAGGTTCGGGGGTTAAACTGCCGTTGTGACTGCTTCCCTTTCAGAAACGGAACAGAGGACCAGCCATGAGGCGCTGACGCCCCGCGAACAGGATCGTGCAGAAAAGGACTGTAGGAAGCGCTGAAATAAAGGTACCAGAGAGAGAAGGTTAAGTCAGGAATTTGATTAACTAAGGAGCTAGCGATTTATTGGAAATTGAACTAGCAAGGTTCCAGCTTGCTGAGAGAGAAGGTTAAGTCAGGAATTTGATTAACTAAGGAGCTAGCGATTTACTGGAAATTGAACTAGCAAGGTTCCAGCTTGAAGTTAGCTGGGACAAATTGAAGGCCCTTTTTGCTAAAGATTTGGCTAAAGGGAGTAGGGTAGAAGGAGAGAAGAGCTTGAAGTTAGCTGGGACAAATTGAAGGCCCTTTTTGCTAAAGATTTGGCTAAAGGGAATAGGGTAAAAAAAAAAGAGAGAAGAGTGGGCGGATGTCTGAAACACAGTGTCAATGTTTAATGTTTATGAGAGTGAGTATTTAACTACTTGTTATTATCAATCAACTTTGCAGCTTTGTCCAGTAAGGCTGCATAGGTTGGGGATTTAGTAACACTTTGGTTGTTGTTTAACAAGTGTATTGTTTATTGTTTATTGTTATATGTATTAATGTTTAGTCATGTCTGATCTGTAGGGGCGTCCCACGCAGATCATAGAGTGTTACGGAATTGTTGTATGTTTTAACTAAAATATTTAAGCTGAAAAAAAAACTGCAGAAGGGGTTGGAAAAGACCCAAGCCGGGGAAGTGAGTCCCGCGGCGGAATGTATGGTTGAGAAAATAGTGATGTCTTTTACATGATCCACTAAGCTATTGTGGATTCAGTATTTTCCCCAGTTAGAAATACCTTCCACGAGGGTTGAGAACCCTCGAGTTTTATATGTATGTATAGTTTATTAATCTGATCTGTAGGGGCGTACAACGCAGATCATGGATTGTCACGGGAGTTTAGATTGTTTTAAGTGAACCATTTAAACTGCTAAAATGAGTGCTAGCGCCAGTAAGCCACCCGAGAAAGGCACGCCAGCAGCCTTTATGTTAAAGAACTGGTCAATCATCCATTGATCACCTACCAAATTGGTCCAAATGGACTGTAAATAAGACTAGACCCTTTCCCTCAGATAGTCATTTAACATAGAAAGAATTACTTGCCTCGAGAAATGTTTAACGGACAAGAGAGAAATAGAGAACAGCCAGATAAAAAGACTGCCTCTATGTTTGTTGAGTCAGAAAAAAAAAATTACCCTGAAGAAACACCTTTCTCCTCTATTATGGTAGGATAACAAGGTAACTATAGAAGGATGAATAGAGGGGAATATAGAGGAAGACGTGGTAGAGTAAGAGGGTATGGACGATCTGGTAATTGTTACAATTGCGGACAACCCGGACATTGGGCAAACCAATGCCCTGTGAAAAATCGTCAGAACAAAACCTCCAATAATGGACCTCCGTTAGAGAATAAAGGTCCTAATTTCACTGTCCATAACCCTTTTTCGGACCAGTCAGGAGGTTACCCTACAAACGGACAGGGATTTAGGAGAAATAGAGATCAGAATTACTGACTGACACCAGCAGCCCCAGGCGCCACAGACCACCAAATGCCCATTGTTTCTTTAAATTCACACAGCGAACTTGAAATTAAAATGCAAATAGCTGGGAGACCTATGTCATTTTAGTAGATACAGGAGCAACCTTTTCGGTGTTAGGGAAAGGATATTCTGAAGGAATGCCTATTAATGGGAAAAAGACTCCGATAGCTGGATTGGCTGGAATACTACAATGCTTGAATCAATTGACTCCCCTCACAGTAAAAGTAGAAGAATTTGAGGAAGAACACTCCTTTCTGTTATCAGGAGATGTCTCTATGAATTTATGTGGAAGAGACTTGCTGTGCAAAATGAATGCTACAATCATTTGCTCCGCATCAGGAATAACAGTAGAAATCCAAGTAGATAAGGCATATGCGTACCCAGTAACAGAAATAAAACACCCTGTTCTTTACGCATGGGAAATTGCCGACCCAAGTTTGAGTCCCAAACTTGTCAGTCTGTTAGGAGCGTGGGGATTCATTACAAGCTCCATAAAACAATACCAGGAATCCCTGAAACTAGGGAAATGGCATCCAAAATTGCACTGCACGGCCTGCTATGACAAAACAGGACAAGATTATCAGCCGTTTTTTAATTTAAAATACCTCCTAACTATTAGACTGCACAGCCCTATAAAGTTACAATTAATCCAGCTGCACCATTACCCAAAAGGTCACAGTATCCATTGTCAGAGAAAGCAGAAAAAGGAATTGAGCCAGTGATGGAATCATTGTTAAAACAGGGAGTTAACGCCGGATAGAATAAAGGTCGTTTGCAACACATCGTTGCCAAAAACTAAAAGAGAAATGAAGCATTTTCTAGGAATGACTGGCTATTGTAGACAATGGATATTGAACTATTCAGAAATAACCAGACATGAGCATGACAAATTTGGAAAATTCGCGGTTACCTGACTTCCTCGGGAACCCAGATTAAAAATGCACAAGAAGTGCAAAATCTTTTACTAGCTATTCAGAGACGTAAACAGATTGCAATTATTAAGTGCCAAGCGCACATGGGGCATTTGGACAAGGTTGCGCTTGGAAACGCTGCTGCAGATAGCGCTGCTAAGTCAGTAGCTATATCAAGTACTGAACGACAAGTTTCAGCCTTCCCTGTTAGGGAAAAGCCAGAGATACCGCAGCCCCCGTCCTTAGATGATGTGCTGACCCATCAAGATAGGGCCAGTTCTGATGAAGTAAAGGAATGGGTTGTTAATCATTGTTTTAAAAAACACTGACGGCTTATGGGTTCATCATGACGGCCGCATGGTGGCACCCAAATCATTACTATCACCAATTGGCCGATGTGTTCATAAATTCACCCATGCGGGCAAAAGGGGGATGGCGGACTATATCCTCAAGACCTGGTATGCACCAGGAATCTCAAAGTTGGCAAAACAAATATGTGAAAATTGTATTATCTGCCAGACAATGAATGCAGGAAAAAAAATAAAGAAGGTACAGCCCGCATCCCATCCAAACCCCATGGGTCCTTTTGTACACTTGCAAATGGATTTTATTGAACTACCTGTGTGTATGAGCTTTAAATATGTATTAGTTATTGTTGATATGTTTTCAAGATGGATTGAAGCGTTTCCTTGTAGAAAGAGTGACGCCACTACTGTTGCTAAATGTTTATTGAAGGACATTGTACCTCGCTTTGGGATACCAGCAAAACTGTCAAGTGACAATGGGTCCCATTTTACGGGAACAGTGATTAAGGAACTATGCAAAGCTTTACAGATTAACCAGCACCTTCATTGTAGTTATCATCCACAGTCGGCTGGACTAGTGGAAAGATATAACGGGATGCTGAAAAACAAGCTTGCAAAACTGTGTAAAGAAACTGGACTTAAATGGGTTGATTTGTTACCCATAGCTTTAATGACAATGCGGTCTGCTACCAACAGAACTACAGGATTGTCGCCTCACGAGATCGTCATGGGAAGACCACAAAGATTGCCTTTTTCGGCACCTTTAACAGCTAAACAAATGGACATTCATAAAATGGAGGAAGATATGTTGAGTTATTGCATTGCACTAACCAAATGCATTTCTAGTTTCCATCAACAGGTGAAGGAAGCCCAGGTCGATCCCGCTGAAGGAAAGTGCCATACTTTCGAGCCAGGAGATAACGTTTACATAAAAATCTTCAAACGAAAGAATGGCCTTCAACCCAGATTTGAGGGACCCTTCCAAGTACTCCTGACCACAAACACCGCTGTAAAAGTAAAGGAGCGACCAACATGGATACACGCGTCCCATTGTAAGAAGGCATCAGTTGAAGACAATACACTACCAAGATGAACTGGATTTGGACTCTGATGAGATTGTTCCTTTTGTTAACGATAATTGAAACTGCCATATGGATTTACCCAGACCCTCTGAAAGGCAAACCATGTATAGAAGAATGTGTATTTTTAACCAAAAATCTCTTTTATATTATATGCTATAACGAGACTATGAAGGTTCAGCTTCAGGATCACACTATGCAGGTACCCCCGTATCAACCCCTGAGTCTTAGGATTAGGCAGAATAAGATAGTAGAAGAAGATAGTGGACAGAAGCTTGATAAGCTATGGGTCACATGCCGTGATACTGTATTACCAAGTGACAAAACTGCGAACGGAGGGGTTATCTGCAATGGTAATTCAAGGGGAGGACTGGCCCTGACAGCTAAGTCAATGTTTTGTGATAATCCTTTTCATAACTATCATCAAGTTATCTGTACGCTAAAAGACAGAACCTTGCCAAATGCTGGATATGCAGCCACATCCCTGTGCATGCAGAGGGTGGAATACCTCTAAGGCCCATTCCCTTCGAAATAAAAGAGATGGTAGGGTGGTTATTACAGTCTAATACCACCTGGAATAAGGAGGCAGCCAGTACATTTCAGACCCAAAATAGTTTAAACCCAGATCAGTTGGAAAATGAATAGAAAGATGCAGGATACAACCTTATAAAATTTGAAGGGTGGTTTCATCCCCAATATGATAATCGAAGGAATCCAGAGAGTCTATTAGTGCATACCCCTGGTTACCACAAAATTGGACTGGGTCATGTTATTTGGGATATGTAGTGCCTTATATACATCACATTTTATCTTTGGATAGCCACCCTGGGACACGAGCAAAACGAGCCATTACAGAAATTGAAAGGTTCTTTGCTATAGCATTTCCCTGGTATGGAACAGGGAAGTTAACAAGAGAATCTATAAACATGGCAGCAGTGTTGGAACAAATAGCCAATGATACTGCAGATGCTCTTAGTGATGTAAACGCAGAAATGGTGGCTTTGCGCACTGTTGCCTTACAAAACCGCATGGCTCTGGACTATTTGTTGGCAAAAGAAGGGGGCACATGTGCAATCATAAAAACCGAATGTTGCACCTATATCCCAGATAGCTCAGAAAATATCACCAATCTGGTAAACCACATAAAGAAGGCCGTAGAGAAACTACGTCAACCTGAACCATGGTCAATGTGGGATTGGATTTCAGGATGGGGAGGAGCATTGGGAAAGCAAATTTTGGAAGCTTTTATCGCAATTGTGATGATAATAATTTTAATTAGTTTATTGATTGGTTGTTTAAAATTATTGTGTACAAAAGTCCTTTCCTTATTAGCGTCAACTCCTCCAGTACCAATGATGTCTGAATATGAGGATATTAAGGGTGAGACCTTTGATGTAGAGTTTCTTAAACTTAGCGAGATAGATTGTCCTTAGAAAGGACAAAAGGGGGGAATGAGGAAATCTACATGATATAAGGGGTTAATTTCAAGTGTTTGCTGGGTAAAAGTTTTCAGACTTGACACTAGGCAAGTGTCGATGTGTAACTAGAGCTATTGCACGTACTCGAACTACAGCCAAGAACAGATGCCTGCCCACCTAATGGTACCAATGACCTGATAACTTGTGACCGAAAGCAAAGCTTGCCTCCCTTATATATGATTAAAGAGGACCTCCGGTTACACGATTCATGCCCTGTTATAGATTAACGGTTGACTTATGTGTCCAGGATCCTTCTGTCAATATGTTATTTCTACCTGATGATTAATCTAAAATGTATCCTGATAGAGGAACAAAGGGATTTCAATCAAACTTGTTTGTTACACTGTATAAATATAGAACGTTTACACTGTATCATTGGAATAGTAGCCTCACCCCTTGAGTGGAGGTACTGATTCCCCTTGCAAGAGAAGTTAAATAAAAGGCCTGTCCGTCTGACGAATCCAAGTGTGTATTGAGTCATTACCCAGAGCTAAGAAGTAAGGCACTTCTACAAAGGTACTCCCACAGCGCTGTTAGGGAGGGAGTTCCAGGACTTTGACCCAGCGACGATGAAGGAACGGCCGATATATTCAAGGCGGCGATTGACAGACGTTTGAACTACAAGGGAGTCGAGGGGTATGGGGGAGAGAGCGGGAAAGTGGAGGTGAGGCCAAGATTGGATCAGCCACGATCTTATTGAATGGTGGAGCAGGCTCGAGGAGCCGATAGGCCTACTCATGCTTCTGTTTCTTATGTTATGATATATTTCCAAGTCAGGATGGTGTGTGACTTGGAGGGGAACTTGGAGGTGGTGGTGTTCCCATGCGCCTGCTGCCCTTGTCCTTCTAGGTGGCAGAGGTCGTGGGTTTGGGAGGTGCTGCCTAAGAAGCCTCGGCGAGTTGCTGCAGTGCATCTTGTAGATGTTTCCTGCCTAGCAACAAGCATCTGTTTAACGCCTCCCATTAAAAGCAGCCCCTCCGATTGTCGGAAATGCCTGGAAGCTCATTCTCATACGATGGACCTTTACAAACCATGGGAACTGATAGGCAGGCCCTCAGTTGAACGTATAGGACTCACCTCCGACAGTGCAGCACTCCCTTGGTACTGCATTAAAACGTCAGCCTAGATTTTGTACTCAATTCTCTGGAGTGGGGCTCGAACCCATAACCTTGTGACTCAGAGGCGAGGGTGCGACTAGCTGACGTTAATAAAAGTATACTTATTGTCAGAATCAATTCCCCTTTCCCTGCTGTTAAACTTATTTAATGGAGAAAAAACCAGTGAATCTTAGCCAGCCGCATTATAAAAATATTTATTACAACTGAAACTTCGTCTTTGTACAGTAATAGATTAAAACGCTCGCGGGCACTTTAAAGCACTGGCCGTAATTACTGGACCAAGATTTCTGGTTTTGGTTTGATTTTTTTCTACCTCAGTGATTGTCTCTGCTCCTGAAGGCACCGAATCAGGAAGGGGTTCAGTTCCACAGGCCTCTGCAACACCCCCTCGATACTTCAACCCACTGGGGTACAGTTCCACAGGCCTCTGCAACACCCCCTTGAGTACTTCAACCCACTGGGGTACAGTTCCACAGCCAATTAAACACTGGTTCGGCCCCAACTGGAGTACTGTGTCCAATTCTGGGCACCGCACTTTAGGAAGGATGTGAAGGCCTTAGAGAGGGTGCAGAAAAGATTTACTAGAATGATTCCAGGGATGAGGGACTTCAGTTACGTGGATAGACTGGAGAAGCTGGGGTTGTTCTCCTTAGAGCAGAGAAGATTGAGAGATTTGATAGAGGTGTTCAAGATCATGAGGGGTCTGGACAGAGTAGATAGAGAGAAACGGTTCCCATTGGTGGAAGGGTCGAGAACCAGAGGACACAGATTTAAGGTGACTGGAAGAAGAACCAAAGGCGACATGAGGAAAAACTTTTTTACGCAGCGAGTGGTTAGGATCTGGAATGCACTGCCTGAAAGGGTGGTGGAGGCAGATTCAATCACGGCTTTCAAAAGGAGTTGGATAAGTATCTGAAGGAAAATGATTTGCAGGGCTCCGGGGAAAGGGCGGGGGAGTGGGACTAGCTGAAGTGCTCTTGCAGAGAGCCGGCACGGGCTCGACGGGCCGAATGGCCTCCTTCTGTGCTGTAACCATTCTAGGATTCAATCCCCTCCCCTCTAGTGCTTCAACCAACTGCGGCACGGTTCCACAGCCATTTCCTAACCCCAAATACTTTGTCCAACTGTTGGGGCCGTGTAGAGGGAGCCTCGGGCTGTGCGATACTCGGGCTTAGGGGTATTTACTGAGACTGAGAGCCTAAGATAGATTGAATTGCATTCCCCAAAGTCAAACACAATTACTCTCCGAGCTACTAGGCCCCGTTTGACGATATATTTCTCACGTCTAGGCTCTTTCATGGTTCTGTATACCCAGCTCTCCTCCTACATTCCTGTTTATTAATCTCTGCCTGTCGCCCACTAGGGCTCCAGAGATTATTAATGAATTGGGAACAGTAATTGCTTTAACTACTGAGACAGGGGCAGCAAAGCCCTGAGCTCAGAGCACGGTGCAGACTCTTAGGGAATAGTAATCTTTTGTTTGCTATTGCATCTTGATTTTTTTTCCTCTTATTCTTCTTCAGTCGGAGAATCAAATTAACTCTGAGCAGATTTTTTCTATTTTTTTGCTTCACTCCCCTCTGCCCTCGATGGCGTACAGACCGTACAGACATGTTTCCCTGTCAGCTGTGGCTCAGTGGATGGCACTTCTCGCCCCTGGGTCCGAAGGGCGTGGGTTCGAGCCCCCCACTCTCTAGAGATGTAATCGTGGGGGTAGGTGGGATTGCGGAGTAATCAGATCAGCCCTGATCTTATTGAATGGCGGAGCAGGCTCGAGTGTTTTTTTTTGTTCGTATCCGGGCTGACGCTCCCAGTGCCAGTGCTGAGCGAGCGGCCCACTGTCGGAGGTGCCGTCTTATCGGATGAGGCGTTAAACCCGAGGCTCCGTCTGCCCTCTTGGTGGGGGGGGGGGGGATGTCGTTTTACTCAGGTCTGGTCATTATTGCATTGCTGTTTGTGGGAGCTTGCTGTGCGCAAATTGGCTGCCGCGTTTCCTACCTTACAACAGTGACGACACTTCAAAAGTACTTCATTGGCTGTGGAAAAATAGAGAAAGTCGTGCATTTATATAGCGCCTTTCACCACCTCAGGTACGTCCCAAGGCGCTTTACAACCAATGAAGTACTTTTTGAAATAACAACAGAAGATGCTGGAAAAACTCAGCAGGCCAGGCAACATCCGTGGAGAGAAATTAGAGTCGACATTTCGGGTCGAACCCTTTTTCAAAAAGTACTTTTTGAAGTGTAGCCACTGTTGTAATGTAGGAAACGCGGCAGCCAATTTGTGCACAGCAAGCTCCCACAAACAGCAATGTGATAAATGACCAGATCATCTGTTTTTTGTTATGTTGATCGAGGGATGAATATTGGCCCCAGGACACCGGGGAGAACTCCCCCCTGCTCTTCTTCGAAATAGTGGCCAAGGGATCTTTTACGTCCACCTGAGGTTTAACGTCTCATCCGAAAGACGGCACCTCCGACAGTGCGGCACTCCCTCAGTACTGCAGTGGAGTGTCAGCCTGGATTTTTGCGCTCATTTCTCTGGAGTGGGACTTTGAACTCGCAACCTTCTGACTTGGGAGCGAGAGTGCGGCCCACTGAGCCACGGCTGTAGAGCGCTTTGGTGTGTCCTGAGGTCGAGAGAGGCGCTATAGAAATGCAAGTCCTTTCTTCCTTGATCCGTGAAGGGTTTAAATTCATTCTTGCCCCCAATGCCATCCACTGGGCTGGGTGAAAGCCAGGTAAACGCCTCGAGAATACCCAAACCTGAACATCAGCTAGGGCGTGGTGATGCCCTCTGACCTTTACAGTCACGGGGCAGCCCCTGACTGGAATCCATTTTATCAAAGCGTGATTGGCAGATGTGCAATCTTCATTGCTCCCCTGCCCTTCGAGGTTAGTGCTTTACTGTTAAACAACCATCACTCCGTCCTCGTGGTGAATCTGTCAACATCTCCCCAACTTGGTGCTCAATCTGAATGATTAACGATTTAATTAAATCCTTTCTTCCCAAGGCCCCGGCAGGTTCCGTGCCTGAGTGTGGCAGGCGTTTATCTTACTCGGAATGGTGGCTCCGAGAATTGGATTGAGGAATGTATCTGACAAGGGCCCATTGAAGGCATAAAGTTTCATTAATACAACCTAATGGAGGCAGTCCAGGCCAGTGGAGTCTTATTTAATGAACAAATTCAATACAAAAAAAGAGAGACAGGAAGAACTAGCATTTATATCGCTCCTTTCACGACCTCAGGACGTCCCAAAGCGCTTTACAGCCAATGAGGTACTTTTTGAAGTGTAGTCACTGTTGTAATGTAGGAAACGCGGCAGCCAATTTGCGCACAGCAAGCTCCCACAAACCGCAATGTGATAATGACCAGATAAATATTGGCCCAGGACACCAGGAAGAACTCCTCCCTGCTCTTCTTTGAAATAATGCCATAGTGGATTGGGTGCGGATCAAGCAGGCTGCTTTGTCCTGGATGGTGTCGAGCTTCTTGCGTGTTGTTGGAACTGCACTCATCCAGGCAAGTGGAGAGTATTCCATCACACTCCTGACTTGTGCCTTGTAGATGATGGAAAGGCTTTGGGGAGTCAGGAGGTGAGACACTTGCCGCAGAATACCTAGCCTCTGACCTGCTCTTGTGCCTACGGCATTTATGTGGCTGGTCCAGTTAAGTTTCTGGTCAATGGTGACCCCCCAGGATGTTGATGGTGAGGTAGGTATGTTGATGGTAATGCCATTGAATGTCAAGGGGAGGTGGTTAGACTCTTGCTTGTTGGAGATGGTCATTGCCTGGCACTTGTGTGGCACACAATTGAATGTCAAAGGGGAGGTGGTTAGACTCTCGCTTGTTGGAGATGGTCATTGCCTGGCACTTGTGTGGCACACAATTGAATGTCATTGAATGTCATGGGGAGGTGGTTAGACTCTCTCTTGTGGGTGGTCATTGGCTGGCTCTTGTTATATACAGGGACCCGAGCGACTCAATTAGGGGACCCAGAGTGACTCCAATGACAGGACACCTACACTGTGGTAATAACCGATCCCCGATCATTCTGTCAACTGTTTTTTACATCCCCTGTTGTAAACGCCCCTCTACACGATAGTACATGTGCGGATTTGACACCAGATTAAGTCGGCCATATTTACTATAATTGTCTAGTCAAAGGTAGGGGCCCCAAACCCAGACTTTGCATGGGGCCCCGCAAGGCAAACACTGATCCTGATTGGATCATTGTGGGGGGGGGGGGGGGGAGCTGGTGCTGAAAGAGTTAACGTCTGAGTCTGCACTAGCGCTGCAACTGATTGCAGCTTTTAAATGGATAACACAATAAAAATAAACCAACGCCCGCAGACACCACGAGAAGGTTAGTTACACAGCGCCACTGACACCAAAATTCATCTTGAAAGTAATAACATTCTAATATTCATTAAATTCATCCATTTTTAATCCGGTTGCTGATTTAAAGTTTTCAGCCAGTCGGCCCCCCCAAGGATCTGAGCGAGTCCAACCGTTTGTTGAGCCTTCTCCCGCTCTCCGCTTCCCTCGTTCTCTCTCCCCCTCGCCTCCCCGAAGCCTCCAGTTCCGTGGGTGCCCCCCCTCCCCCTGCCCAACATGGCGGCGTTTTAAAATGGCGGCCCGCACAAAAGGCAAGTCGCTCGCTGCCGATATTTGAAACCGCCCCCACGCGCTGGCCCCGTTCCCGTTGCCTGCGGTGGAAAAGTATTTTGTTCCCCACTTCCTTGAAGAGGGTAAAAATTTGCAAAGAAAGTTTTAAAAAGAGTTTTTTTTTCCATCTTTTTTTATGGAAAACAAGTGGCTCAAACTAACAGGATATCGAGTTTGGAATAAAAGAGGCTTTTCACGCTGGGACCCGGGGCTCCGTCTAAATGAAAACAGCTGGTCGATGCCAGTGTTTCTTGTTGTGATTGACATAAACCTCAAGTACCCACAGGGCACTGCAGTCTCCTCCATTCTCCAGTAGTGAGTTTTTCAGTGCTTGGCATGCACTTGTAAAACATTTCTTTAGAGTATGAACTCAGTCAGTTACACTCCCAGTGACTGACAGACAGTTGTCTAAGCTTCCTCTGGATTCTCTCTCTCTCTCTTTATCTCTCTCTCTCTCTCTCTCTCTTCCAACCTTCATTTCTCTTTCACTTAAAAAACAGATTATCTGGGCGTTATCACATTGCTGTACTTGTCCCCTGTGGCTCAATTGGTTCCACCCTTGCCTTTGAGTCAGGAGGTTGTGGGTTCAAGTCCCACTCCAGAGACTTGAGCACAAAAATCTAGGCTGACACTTGTATTGATTTCTTTGTGGGTTCAATGACGAGACATTTATGAAAGAGAATGTCTTTTAATCTAAAGTCTGTTCAACTCTTTATACAGCATTTACAGGAGACATCATGCTAGTGATGCATCTAGAATGAAACTGAAACCAAACTAAACTGCTTGTCTCTGTCACATGCCCTCTGCTGGTCAGGCATAAGTAATCAATACATGCAAACATTCTGGCAAGGCATCATAATCAAACAGGCAAATATCATCACTATTTGCTGATATCATTACATCTCCTTTTCTTAAAACAAAAGTATTTTACTTTTAACTAACAACATGTTTTCGTTGTATTAATCTGCATTTTAACTGTAACACTTAATGAACTTACATTATCATTATCATGATCAAGGTTTTTTAACCTTGCTTTGTGTGTTCACATGAAATATGTCAATACACTAGAACTTGAAGAAAGAATAAGATAACATTACTTCCTTCTATAACAATAGTCCTTAAATTTGCTCAATGAGTCTCTCAGGAGGCTTCACGTGTCTTGAGGATTTTCTGATTGATTGTCCTTGAATCTGAGTTGTTGCCTCAGATGATGTGTTCTCAGCTGTGTGATCAGGTTGTTCAACAGTATCAGTCTCTTGACCTGCTGTGGCTGGTCCCATGAGAAGATCCCTACGATTTCTTCTCAGAACAGCACCCTCATCTGTCTGAATGGTGTATGATCTTGGTTGAACTTCACTCAGGACAATTCCCTTCTGAGTCCATGTGTTTGTTTTGTCTTTGAACCTTACTTGGTCACCAGTGTGGAGTTCAGGTAGGTTTTGTGTTCCTCTGTCATAGTAGTACTTTTGCTTTTCTTTCTGTTGCTCTTTGAACTTCCTCACTTTCTCCCCCTCTTTTGTTTTCAGGAGGTTCTCCGGGATGGGTAGGTTTGACCTTAGCCGACGTCCCATCAGGAGTTGGGCTGGTGACTTACCACACTCGAGCGGCGTTGTGCGGTATACAAGCATGCTTTGGTAGAAGTCAGTTCCACTGTCTTTTGCCTTGTACATCAGTCTTTTCACTGTGTTTGCGGGCTCTCCTGGGTCAACAGCTCTGGACAACGTGTCTGCTGTATACATCAGCTTACCCGGTGTGTACGCAACATTCCGTTCATCATAGACTGTCTCTCCTTCGCTTTCCACAACGAGGACTCTCTTTACCAGGTTCAGTCTCTCACAGGCTTTTAAACCTAGTATGGCCTGCACATCCTTTGGCACCACGATTAATGCTAGCGTGTGCTCTCTGTCCTTGTGTGTTACTTTGACAATGCATCTTCCTTTCACTGGTATTTCAGTACCTGAGTATCCTGTCACTTTCACTTTGATTCCATGTATCTTTGGTCTGGGTCTAATTTTCTTAAAATCAGTCTCTGATATCACATTAACTTGTGCTCCAGTATCCAATTTAAATGGAATATGTATGTCATTCACTTTTAGTGTCAACATCCAGTCTCTTTCTTCTTTTTTGTTTTCAGACACAACATCTACATAGAACTCCTCTATCTCGCTTTCATCTACTGTATGGACCTTGCTTTGTTGCGCTTGGTTCTTACAGCAACGGGCATAATGGTTGTTTTCGTTGCAACTATTGCATGTTTTACCATATGCTGGACACTTTTTTGGTGTATGCTGTGTACCGCATCGACTACATGACTTTCGATTGTCTCTTTCATTTTTGTTCGCTGGCCACACCTCTTTTTTCACATTGGCGCTCTTTTTGTTAAACGGTTTGTGTCCGTTCTTACTCACTGCATCCACGTTGCAGCTACTATCACTGAACAGCTCTTTTGCTTGCGACTTCACAGTCTCTGTAGCCCTACACAGTGCTATGGCTTTTCCCAGGTCTAGATCTTGCTCTCTTAGCAGTCTTTCCCTTAGACCATTATCCGGAATACCACACACCAGTCTGTCTTTTATCAGCGAGTCTGTCAGTCCCCCAAATTCACATGATTTGCTCCTGTTTCTCAGTTCAGTCACATACTGATCAATAGTCTCACCCGTTTTCTGTACACATGTGAAAAATCTGTGCCTCTCAAACGTCACGTTACGTTTAGGTATGCAGTAGGCCTCAAACTGTTCCATTATTTTATCTAGCTTCATTTTGTCTCCATCAGCAGCAAATGTGAAGTTATTATACACCTCCAGCGCTTCATCACCCACGACATGTAAGAACAGTGACGTTTTCATTTGATCACTTTTCTCGTCAGCTCCGATTGCTGATAAATACAACTCCAAACGTTGTTTGAACCTCCTCCAATTTTCAGCCACATTACCTGTCAACTGAAGCTTCGCCGGTGGGAGTAAACCTTCCATTTTTCACTTCGTTAGCTATGGTAAGTAACGATGTTCTCTTTTGGCTTGCTAATCTGTGGAGAGCTGATTTAACTTCAGATTTTTCCTCTTCGTCTCTTTCAATCACTTCTGACACCATGTATTGATTTCTTTATGGGTTCAATGATGAGACATTTATGAAAGAGAATGTCTTTTAATCTAAAGTCTGTTCAACTCTTTATACAGCATTTACAGGAGACATCATGCTAGTGATGCATCTAGAACGAAACTAAAACCAAACTAAACTGCTTGTCTCTGTCACATGCTCTCTGCTGGTCAGGCATAAGTAATCAATACATGCAAACATGCTGGCAAGGCATCATAATCAAACAGGCAAATATCATCACTATTTGCTGATATCATTACAACACTCCCAGTGCAGTGCTGAGGGAGCGCCGCACTGTCGGAGGTGCCGTCTTTCGGATGAGACATTAAATTCAGACCCCGTCTGCCCCTTCAGGTGGACGTAAAAGATCCCAGTGGTGATATTTCGAAGAAGAGCAGGGGGGAGTTATCCCCGGTGTCCTGGCCAATACTTATCCCTCAACCAACATAACAAAAGCAAAATACAGCGGATGTTGGAAATCTGAAATAAAATCAGAAAATGCTGGGAATACTCAGCAAGTCAGGCAGCATCTGTGGAGAGAGAAACAGTCAACGTTTCAGGTCGATGACCCGTCGTCAGAACAAAAACAGATTATCTGGTCATTATCACATTGCTGTTTGTGGCAGCTTGCTGTGCTAAAAACTTGGCTGCTGCGTTTCCCACATCGCAACAGTGACTCCACTTCAGAAGTACTTCATTGGCTGTAAAGCGCTTTGAGATGCCCGGTGGTCGTGAAAGGTGCTGTAGAAATGCGAGCCTTTCTACTTACTTGTACTTCTTGCAATTTAATATACTGTATTCGCTGCTCACGATGCGGTCTCCTCTACATTGGGAAGTGTGACCCCGAGCTTCCGGTCACCTGTCACTTTAATTCTCCGCTCCACTCCCACTCTGACCTCTCCATCCTCGGCTTCTTGCATTGTTCCAATGAAGCTCAAGGTAAGCTCGAGGAACAGCACCTCATCTTTCAATTAGGCACTTTACAGTTTCTGGACTCAACATTGAGTTCAACAATTTCAGACCATAACCTCGACCCCTATATTTTTTTCCCTTTTTTTCTCACATAGTAGCTGTTGATGATTCGACCATCGCCATTTACACCTCAACTAGAGCCATCTTTTGTTTCTTTACTTGACCCATTCCCATCTCCTTTTGACTCGCACCATCGTGCCTTTTGTCATTTAATCTCTCCTGCCTTCCACCCTATCACAGACCTTCCCTTTTGTTCTTTCCTCCCCTCCCCCCATTCCCTGCCCCCACACTTGCTTAAAAACCTGTTCCCTCTCCAGCTTTTTCCAGTCCTGACAAAGGGTCACCGACCTGAAACGTTAACTCGGTTTCTCTCTCCACAGATGCTGCCTGACCTGCTGAGCGTTTCCAGCATTTTCTGTTGTTATTTCAGATTTCCAACATCTGCAGTATTTTGCGATTGCATCGCACTGCTGTTTGTGGGAGCTTGCTGTGCGCAAATTGGCTGCTGCGTTTCCCACATTACAACAGTGACTACACCTGAAAAAGTACTGGGCTGGGGCGCTTTCCTCCAAAGAAAAGGCTGAGGGGTGACCTGATCGAGGTCTTTAAGATTAGGAAAGTGTTCGATAGGGTAGACGTAGAGAAGATGTTTCCACTTGTGGGGGAGACCAGAACTAGGGGCCGTCAATATAAGATAGTCACCAATAAATCCAATAGGGAATTCAGGAGAAGCTTCTTTATCCAGAGAGTGGTGAGAATGTGGAACTCGCTACCACAGGGAGTGGTTGAGGTGAATAGCAGAGATGCATTTAAGGGGAGGCTGGATAAACACATGAGGGAGAAGGGAATAGAAGGATCTGCTGGTAGGATGAGATGAAGAGGGGTGAGAGGAGGCTCGTGTGGAGCATAAACACCGGCACTGACCACTTGGGCCGAACGGCCTGTTTCTGTGCTGTAAACTATCTCCAACAAGTGAAAGTCTAACCACCTCCCCTTGACATTCAATGGCATTACCATCGCCGAATCCCCCAGCATCAACATCCTGGGGGGTCACCATTAACCAGAAACTTAACTGGACCAGCCACATAAATACTGTGGCAACAAGAGCAGGTAAGAGGCTGGGTATTCTGTGGCGAGTGTCTCACCTCCTGACCCCCCAAAGCCTTTCCACCATCTACAAGGCACAAGTCAGGAATGTGGTGGAATACTCTCCACTTGCCTGGATGAGTGCAGCTCCAACAACACTCAAGAAGCTCGACAGCATCCAGGACAAAGCAGCCCGCTTGATTGGCACTCCATCCACCACCTTAAACATTCACTCCCTCCACCACCGGCGCACCGTGGCTGCAGTGTGTACCATCTACAAGATGCACTGCAGCAACGCACCAAGGCTTCTCTGACAGCACCTCCCAAACCCGCGACCTCTTCCACCTAGAAGGACAAGGGCAGCAGACGCATGGGAACACCACCACCTCCAAGTTCCCTTCCAAGTCACACACCATCCTGACTTGGAAGTATATTGGCCGTTCCTTCATCGTGGCTGGGTCAAAATCCTGGAACTCCCTCCCTAACAGCACTGTGGGAGTACCTTCACCACGGACTGCAGCGGTTCAAGAAGGCGGCTCACCACCACCTTCTCAAGGGGCGACTAGGGATGGGCAATAAATGTTGGCCTTGCCAGCGATGCCCACATCCCATAAACGAATAAAAAAAAATTAAAAAATTCTACGCAATCATTAATTGGCTGTGAAGCGCTTTGGGACATCCTGAGGTGGTGAAAGGATACAGACCACCCCCCCATCCCATGTGTCCCAGGAGCCAGCTCCTGCAGCTGCCCCTAAATTTCCCTCCACAAACCTCTCCGCCTCTCGCTCCCTGCTTAAAAAGCCTACCTCTTTGACCAAGCGATTGGCCACCTGTCCTAATGTCACCTGTCTTTGGCTCGGTGTCACTTTTTGGCTGATTTACGCTCCTGCGAAGCACCTTGCTGGGTGGGGGGGGGGTGTTTTCTTTATTACTGAAAGGCCGCTGTATAAATGAAAGGTTTTGAAGCTGTCGTTGCTCCCATCTAGCCAGAACCTGGCAGCGCGCGTGAATGTGAGCATGAGCTGAGCTCGGAAAAGTGGGTGCCAACCGCACACTGCCACTGAAGGGTTACATAAGAACATAAGAAATAGGAGCAGGAGTAGGCCATACGGCCCCTTGGGCCTGCTCCGCCGTTCAATAGGATTATGGCTGATACGAACCTAGACTCACATCCACTTCCCTGCCCGCTCCCCGTAACCCCTAATTCCCTTATCAGCTAGGAAACTGTCTATCTCCGTTTTAAATTTATCTAATGTCACAGCTTCCACAACTCTCTGAGGTAGCAAATTCCATTTACTACCCTCTGAGTGAAGAAGTTTCTCATCTCAGTTTTGAAAGGGCAGCCCCTTATTCTAAGATTATGCCCCCTAGTTCTAGTCTCACCCATCAGTGGAAACATCCTCCCCGCATCCACCCGACCAAGCCCCCTCACAATCTTATATATTTCGATAAGATCGCCTCTCATTCTTCTGAATCCCAATGAGTAGAAGCCCGAACTACTCAACCTTTCCTCATACATCAACCCCCTCATCTCCGGAATCAATCGAGTGAACCTTCTCTGAACTGCCTCGAGAGCAAGTATATCTTTTCTTAAATATGGAAACCAAAACTGTACGCAGTATTCCAGGTGTGGCCTCACCAGTACCCTGTATAACTGAAGCAAGACTCCCCTGCTTTTATACTCCATCCCCCTCGCAATAAAAGCCAAGATTCCATTGGCCTTCCTGATTACCTGCTGTACCTGCATACTAACCTTCTGTGTTTCATGCACCAGGACCGCCAGATCCCTTAAAATGCTTCGCGGCGTTCGAGCGTAAAGTGCGCCCGTATCGGAAAACCCCCGACGAAAGGGCATCCACCTGAAACGTTGACTCTCTTTCTCTCTCTGCCGATGCTGTCCCAGACCTGCTGAGTGTTTCCAGCATTTGTTTTTTGTATTTCAGGTTTCCAGCCTCCAGCTAGCTGTTTGGAGGAGAATCGAGGTTTGGATATGAGCAGGTCGTTCCACCTTGAAAGGCATCACAGCTGAGCCCGATCCTGCTCTCACCCGATAAGCACCCGTGCACGGGAGTCATGTTATAGTGACCAAGAGAAGGGATTCTGACTGATTCCGCCCTTTCCCACCACAGACGCCTTGCTCGTCCCATCAACTCTCCAGACCGAGAATTGAACGCTGGATCTTTCTCGGCCTGTTATTTTACAGGAAACCTAATCCCTCATTCCGCCTCACCCCCAGATTCCCCCTGCGTTCCCATTTCCACTTTTGAGAGAGTGAGAGTGAGAAATTGCAGGAGGCAATGTGCGTGTGTGTGTGTGTGAGAGACGCAGTCACAAAGAAGAGAGTCTTTGAAAGCAGTTGCCATGACAACAGATTGGTTCAGTACCAATCGCACTAACTGAATGGGAAGGAGTCGGGCTGCGTCTGACAGGAATGATAAACGGGGCCCTTCCACTGTTCAAAGCATTGCCTTAACACTCGTCGCTCGGGCTGAGTGTTGTGAGGCTTGGGTTTGTGAGGCTGTAATCGTGGACAAACGTGCAAAGGTTCGAAGCCCACGAGGGGCTAGGCTCCAAGAAAAAGAAAGACTCGCATTTCTGTCGCGCCTTTCACGACCACTGGACGCCTCAAAGCGCTTTACAGCCAATGAAGTACTTTTTTTGAAGTGTTGTAATGTAGCAGCCAATTTGCGCACAGCAAGATCCCACAAACAGCAACGTGATAGTGACCAGCTCATCTGTTTTTGTTACGGTTGGTTGAGGGATAAATATTGGCCCCGGGGCACCGGGGAGAACCCCCCTGCTCCGTCTTCGAAATAGTGACCGTGGGATCGTTTACGTCCACCTGAGAGAGCAGACGGGGCCTCGGTTTAAGATCTCATCCAAAAGACGGCACCTCCGACAGTGCAGCACTCCACTGGAGTGTCAGCCGAGCTTTACATCCCTGGAGTGGGGACTTGAACCCACAACCTTCTGGTCTACAAAGGCGAGTGTGCCACCAACTGAGCCACAGCTGACAGCTTGAGTCAGATGTCTCCCTGAAACAAATATACATTCGAGAAAAGAAATCACAGGCGACCAAAAAGAATCTCAGGATGGGGCGTATTCCCCTCTGTGCACTTTCCCAAAAGACTACCCCTAGAATGTTGCTTTGCAGGACGAGAAGTTGGGTATACCTTGCAGTCCCGGTGCTGTACAGGAGCAGCGCCCAGCACTGACAGAAGGGGCAGGAAACTAAAGCATAGCCGTGGCAACAAACCCAACTCTGCCCCACTCAGAAACTCTAACAACACTCAAGAAGCTCGACACCATCCAGGACAAAGCAGCCCAGTTGATTGGCACCCCATCCAACACCTTAAACATTCACTCCCTCCACCACCGGCGCACCGTGGCTGCAGTGTGTACCATCTACAAGATGCACTGCAGCAACTCGCCAAGGCTTCTTCGGCAGCACCTCCCAAACCCGCTGCCTCTTCCACCTAGAAGAACAAGGGCAGCAGGCGCATGGGAACACCGCCACCTCCAAGTTCCCCTCCAAGTCACACACCATCCTGACTTAGAAATATATCGCTGATCCTTCATCGTCGCTGGGTCAAAATCCTGAAACTCCCTCCCTAACAGCACTGTGGGAGCACCTTCACCACACGGACTGCAGCAGTTCAAGAAGGCAGCTCACCACCACCTATTAAGAGCAATTAGGGATGGGCAATAAATGCCGGCCTTGCCAGCGATGCCCACATCCCAGGAATTAATAAAAAATATCAATAAACCGAACCTCAATAAATAATTTCATGTAACCAGAGTTCTGTAAAGGAGACATGTCCCTCATTCAAGTCCCTCCGTCCAATGTTGATGGCTCCATTCCATGCCCAATCTCCATCCTGTGTTCAATCTCCATCCCGTGTCCAATCTCCGTCTTCTGTCCAATCTCTGTCCCCGTCCAATCTCCATCCCACATCCAATCTCCATCGAGCGTCCAATTTCCATCCTGCGTCCAATCTCCGTCCTGTGTTGAATCTCCGTCCCACGTCCAATCTCCATCCTGTGTCCAATCTCCATCCTGTGTCCAATCTCTGTCCTGTGTCCAATCTCCATCCTGTGTCCAATCTCCATCCTGTGTCCAATCTCTGTCCTGTGTCCAATCTCCGTCCCATGTTCAGCTCTCCGCATTAATCGTGTCCAGCCCAGCCCAAGGCAATCCATCCTTGTTAGGCGGAATGGAGTCCTCCAGTCTGTACCTGCCCTGGGAGTGTTTGATGAGACAGTGTAGAGGGAGCTTTACTCTGTATCTAACCCGTGCTGTACCTGCCCTGGGAGTGTTTGACGGGACAGTGTAGAGGGAGTTTTACTCTGTATCTAACCCGTGCTGTACCTGCCCTGGGAGTGTTTGACGGGACAGTGTAGAGGGAGTTTTACTCTGTATCTAACCCGTGCTGTACCTGCCCTGGGAGTGTTTGATGGGACAGTGTAGAGGGAGCTTTACTCTGTATCTAACCCGTGCTGTACCTGCCCTGGGAGTGTTTGATGGGACAGTGTAGAGGAGCTTTACTCTGTATCTAACCCGTGCTGTACCTGCCCTGGGAGTGTTTGATGGGACAGTGTAGAGGGAGCTCGACTCTGTATCTAACCCGTGCTGTACCTGCCCTGGGAGTGTTTGATAGGGCAGTGTAGAGGGAGCTTTACTCTGTATCTAACCCGTGCTGTACCTGCCCTGGGAGTGTTTGATTGGACAGTGTAGAGGGAGCTTTACTCTGTATCTAACCCATGCTGTACCTGCCCTGGGAGTGTTTGATGGGACAGTGTAGAGGGAGCTTTACTCTGTATCTAACCCATGCTGTACCTGCCCTGGGAGTGTTTGATGGGACAGTGTAGAGGGAGCTTTACTCTGTATCTAACCCGTGCTGTACCTGCCCTGGGAGTGTTTGATGGGACAGTGTAGAGGGAGCTTTACTCTGTATCTAACCCGTGCTGTACCTGCCCTGGGAGTGTTTGATGGGACAGTGTAGAGGGAGCTTTACTCTGTATCTAACCCGTGCTGTACCTGCCCTGGGAGTGTTTGATGGGGACAGTGTAGAGGGAGCTTTACTCTGTATGTAACCCGTGCTGTACCTGCCCTGGGAGAGTTTGATAGGACAGTGTAGAGGGAGCTTTACTCTGTATCTAACCTGTGCTGTACCTGCCCTGGGAGTGTTTGATGGGACAGTGTAGAGGGAGCTTTACTCTGTATCTAACCCCGTGCTGTATCTGCCCTGGGAGTGTTTGATGGGACAGTGTAGAGGGAGCTTTACTCTGTATATAACCCGTGCTGTACCTGCCCTGGGAATGTTTGATAGGACAGTGTAGAGGGAGCTTTACTCTGTATCTAACCTGTGCTGTACCTGCCCTGGGAGTGTTTGATGGGACAGTGTAGAGGGAGCTTTACTCTGTATGTAACCCGTGCTGTACCTGCCCTGGGAGTGTTTGATAGGACAGTGTAGAGGGAGCTTTACTCTGTATCTAACCTGTGCTGTACCTGCCCTGGGAGTGTTTGATGGGACAGTGTAGAGGGAGCTTTACTCTGTATCTAACCCCGTGCTGTACCTGCCCTGGGAGTGTTTGATGGGACAGTGTAGAGGGAGCTTTACTCTGTACCTAACCCATGCTGTACCTGCCCTGGGAGTGTTTGATGGGACAGTGTAGAGGGAGCTTTACTCTGTATCTAACCCGTGCTGTACCTGCCCTGGGAGTGTTTGATGGGACAGTGTAGAGGGAGCTTTACTCTGTATCTAACCCGTGCTGTACCTGCCCTGGGAGTGTTTGATGGGGACAGTGTAGAGGGAGCTTTACTCTGTATCTAACCCGTGCTGTACCTGCCCTGGGAGTGTTTGACGGGACAGTGTAGGGGGAGCTTTACTCTGTATCTAACCCATGCTGTACCTGCCCTGAGAGTGTTTGATTGGACAGTGTAGAGGGAGCTTTACTCTGTATCTAACCCATGCTGTCCCTGCCCTGGGAGTGTTCATTGCTGACATTGGGTGAGAAACTTGGAAAGGGTTAATGATAAAGTGACTGGTGCCCTGTACCCAGTTCATCTAACTAAAAATATTCTGTGAAGCTGGAGACCTTGGCTTTGTTAAATGGCCTTAATCTCATCCTGTCTCCTTCGATTGTCCAATCCCTCTTTCATTCCACGGCTCTGTCACCCCTTGTGTTAATGAGCGCAGTAACCTACCATAAATGTTGCTCACGGGAAGGTTTTAAATCTTGTCTCCAGCTGAGAGCTGCACCTCCAGGTGTGCTCACTGCAGAGCTCACCAGATGTTGATTGGGAGTCAGATGTGGTCTGGTGTTGAATAATAATCACGGCGCCCCCCACCCCTCCCCTTCCCCCCAACCCCGTACTAATCCTGCGGCAGAAACCATAACAGAACATACAAACGATCTGATTTGATGTTCAGATTAGGAGCGTGCGAAAATTCTTCAGGAATCCTTTATGATTCTCCTGTCCCAATGAAATGCAGGAAGCATTCTAAATGCCAACAGTATAACATATATCTTGAAAGAGGTAGAGAGATGTTACGATTCACTCCAGTCTGGTACTGTACGGCTCGTGTGTGTCTCAGTGTCGGCTCCTGTACCTGTACAGTACACACAGGGTAAAAGAGAACGATTCACTCCCGTCTAGGACTGTACGGCCTGTGTGTGTCTCAGTGTCGGCTCCTGTACCTGTACAGTACACACAGGGTAAAAGGGAATGATTCACTCCTGTCTGGTACTGTACGGCTTGTGTGTGTCTCAGTGTCGGCTCCTGTACCTGTACAGTACACACAGGGTAAAAGAGAATGATTCACTCCCGTCTAAGACTGTACGGCCTGTGTGTGTCTCAATGTCGGGTCCTGTACATGTACAGTACACACAGGGTAAAAGGGAATGATTCACTCCCGTCTAGGACTGTACGGCCTGTGTGTGTGTCTCAGTGTCTGCCCCTGTACATGTACAGTACACACGGGGTAAAAGGGAACAATTCACTCTTGTCTGGGACTGTATGGCTTGTGTGTGTCTCAGTGTCGGCTCCTGTACCTGTAGAGTACACATGGCAGGTAAAAGGGAATGATTCACTCCTGTCTGGTACTGTACGGCCCGTGTGTGTCTCAGTGTCAGCTCCTGTACATGTACAGTACACACAGGGTAAAAGGGAATGATTCACTCCTGTCTGGTACTGTACGGCCCGTGTGTGTCTCAGTGTCGGCTCCTGTACCTGTACAGTGCACACAGGGTAAAAGGGAACGATTCACTCCCGTCTGGTACGTCTCAGTGTCGGCTCCTGTACCTGTACAGTACACACAGGGTAAAAGAGAACGATTCACTCCTGTCTGGTACTGTACGGCCCGTGTGTGTCTCAGTGTCAGCTCCTGTACATGTACAGTACACTCAGGGTAAAAGGGAACGATTCACTCCTGTCTGGTACTGTACGGCCCGTGTGTGTCTCAGTGTCAGCTCCTGTACATGTACAGTACACACAGGGTAAAAGGGAACGATTCACTCCTGTCTGGTACTGTACGGCCCGTGTGTGTCTCAGTGTCGGCTCCTGCACCTGTACAGTGCACACAGGGTAAAAGGGAACGATTCACTCCTGTCTGGTACTGTACGGCCCGTGTGTGTCTCAGTGTCGGCTCCTGTACCTGTACAGTGCACACAGGGTAAAAGGGAACGATTCACTCCTGTCTGGTACGTCTCAGTGTCGGCTCCTGTACCTGTACAGTGCACACAGGGTAAAAGAGAACGATTCACTCCTGTCTGGTACTGTACGGTGTGTCTGTGTGTGTCTCAGTGTCGGCTCCTGTATAACCATGTGATAGTAGGTTGTAGACCCAGCACAACAATTGATATTTAAGAGCTCTGAGGCATGCTGTGCTGGTGACAGAAGAGCTGGTCATCAAGTCAGTGCACATGCCTCACTGAAAAGTCGTAGGCATCGAGGCCCCCAGGGCACTGCCACATTCTCATCCGCACTCCCAATCTTCTCAATCCTGAAAGCAACCTCCGAAATCAAATCGCCGCCGGGACATGCTCGGCGAACTTCAAGAGACAAACCCGTGTGGTTCCCCCGTGTTGTCAAATGCCCCGAGTCAAGCCCCGAGCCCGTGGAATGGAAATGTTTCTGGGACGTGGCGGAGCGAGGGAGCGGCTGAACTCCGGGGTTTTGCTCCGAAGCGTTATGGCAAAAATGCCAACCCCGCCAAGCTCATGATAGCGTCCGTCCTGCAATAGAGACCCCGGCAGGAAGACAGAACAGCCCCCTTCCACTTGATCTTAACCTTTGGCCTGTTGCTCTGATCTGGATGCCAGCCTTGTCTCCAATTCTGGGAGGAAAGAAAGACTTGCATTTCTATAGCGCCTCTCATCGTGTCAGGACGTCCCAAAGCCCTTTACAGCCAATGAAGTACTTTTTCAAGTGTAGTCACTGTTGTAATGTAGGAAACGCGGCAGCCAATTTGCACACAGCAAGCTCCCACAAACAGCAATGAAATAAATGACCAGATCATCTGTTTTTAGTGATGTTGGTTGAGGGATAAATATTGGCCAGGACACTGGGAATAACTCCCCTGCTCTTCTTCGAAATAGTGCCGCGGGATCTTTTACATCCACCTGAGAGAGCAGACGGGGGCCCTTTAAATAACGGGTGTAAGAGGCGCCTGTTCCGTGGAGACATTGGAGCCTCCAGGCGGCCCCTGAGGAGGGTTGCCAACTCTGGTAGGTCGTTACTCTGGAGGATTCATCACATGACCTCCTGACTCCAACCACCCCGCTCCCACACACTCCCGCCGTTGGTCCATTCTCACGAGGCCCCGCCTTCCCACGGCCAATTGGAAAGCGAATAGACTCCTCCTTACCCGATTGGATGCTCTTGACTGTCAGTCATACTGCCTTTTTCTCCCCAATCTCCAATATTTTTATAGCTAATAAACAAAAGAGTCCAATGGTGGTGTTTAGGGTCATGGTTCGGGTGCGTTTAGGGTCAGAGGTCGGGTGTGTTTAGGGTCGGGGGTCAGTGTGTTTAGGGTCAGGGGTCGGGTATGTTTAGGGTCGGGTGTGTTTAGGGTCGGGGGTCGGGTATGTTTAGGATTGGGTGTGTTTAGGGTTAAGGGGCGGGTATGTTTAGGGCCGGGGTTGGGTATGTTTAGGGTCAGGGGTTGGGTGTGTTTAGGGTCGGTGTCGGTGTGTTTAGGGTCAGGGGTCGGCTGAGTTTAGGGTCAGGGTCAAGTGTGTTTTGGGTTGGGCGTATTTAGGATCAGGGGTCGGGTATGTTTAGGATCGGGTGTGTTAAGAGTCGGGGGTCGGGTATGTTTAGGGTCAGGGGTCGGGTGAGTTTAGGGTCGTGGATCGGCTGTGTTTAGGGTCAGGGATCGAGTGCATTTAGGGTCAGGGGTCGAGTGAGTTTAGGGTCAGGGGTCAAGTGTGTCTAGGGTCAGGGGTCAGGTGTGTTTAGGGTCGGGTGTATTTAGGGTCAGGGGTCAGGTATGTTTAGGATCGGGTGTGTTTAGGGTCAGGTCGGGTGTGTTTAAGGTCGGGGTTATAGAAACATAGAAAAATAGGAGCAGGAGTCGGCCATTCCGCCTTTTGAGCCTGCTCCGCCATTCAATATGATCATGGCTGATCCTCTATCTCAATACCATATTCTCGCTCTCTCCCCATACCCCTTGATGCCTTTTGTGTCTAGAAATCTATCTATCTCCTTCGTAAATATATTCAGTGACTTGGCCTCCACAGCCTTCTGTGGTAGAGAATTCCACAGGTTCACCACCCTCTGAGTGAAGAAATTTCTCCTCATCTCAGTCCTAAATGTCCTACCCCGTATCCTGAGACTGTGACCCCTGGTTCTAGACCCCCCAGCCAGGGGAAACATCCTCCCCGCATCCAGTCTGTCTAGCCCTGTCAGAATTTTATACATTTCAATGAGATCCCCTTTCATTCTTCTAAACTCTAGTGAATACAGGCCTAGTCGACCTAATATCTCCTTATACGACAGTCCTGCCATCCCAGGAATCAGTCTGGTGAACCTTCACTGCACTCCCTCTATGGAAAGTATAACCTTTCTTAGGTAAGGAGACCAAAACTGCACACAGTACTCCAGGTGTGGTCTCACCAAGGCCCTGTACAACTGTAGTAAGACATCCCTGTTCCTGTACTCAAATCCTCTTGCAATGAAGGCCAACATACCATTTGCCTTCCTAACTGCTTGCTGCACCTGCATGTTTGCTTTCAGTGACTGGTGTACAAGGACACCCAGGTCCCTTTGTACATCAGCATTTCCCAATCTAGCCCCATTTAAATAATACTGTTTGTCCTACCGAAGTGTATAACTTCACATTTATCCACGTTATACTGCATCTGCCATGTATTTGCCCACTCACTCAACTTGTCTAAATCGCCTTGAAGCCTCTTTGCATCCTTCTCAAAACTTACAATCCCATCAGCAAACTTGGAAATATTACATTTGGTTCTCTCATCCAAATCATTGATATATATTGTGAATAGCTGGGGCCCAAGCACTGATCCCTGCGGTACCCCACTAGTCACCGCCTGCCACCCTGAAAAAGACCTATTTATTCCTACTCTCTGTTTCCTGTCTGTTAACCAATTTTCAATCAATGCCAGTATATTACCCCCAATCCCATGTGCTTTAATTTTGCACACTAACCTCTTATGTGGGACTTTATCAAAGGCCTTCTGAAAATCCAAATACACCACACCCACTAGTTCTCCCTTATCTATTCTACCAGTTACATCCTCAAAAAACTCCAGTAGGTTTGTCAAACACGATTTCCCTTTCATAAATCCATGTTGACTTTGCCTAATCCCGTTGATATTTTCTAAGTGTCCTTTATAATAGACTCTAGCATTTTCCCTACTACTGATGTTAGGCTAACCAGCCTGTAGTTCCCTGTTTTCTCTCTCCCTCCTTTTTTAAATAGTGGGGTTACATTTGCCACCCTCCAATCTGCAGGAACTGTTCCATAATCTATAGAATTTTGGAAGATGACAACCAATGCATCCACTATTTCCATGGCTACCTCTTTTAGTACTCCGGGATGCAGATTATCAGGCCCTGGGGATTTATCGGCTTTCAGTCCCATTAATTTCTCCAGCACTATTTTTTTACTAATATTAATTTCCTTTAATTCCTCCTTCTCATTAGACCCTTTGTTCCCTAGTATTTCTGGGAAGTTATTTGTGTCCTCTTCCGTGAAGACAGAACCAAAGTATTTGTTTAATTGCTCTGCCATTTCCTTGTTACCCATTATAAATTCTCCCATTTCTGACTGTAAGGGACCTACATTTGTCTTCACTAATCTTTTTCTTTTTACATACTTGTAGAAGCTTTTACAATCCGCTTTTATGTTCCTTGCAAGTTTATTCTCATATTACATTTTCCCCCTCTTAATCAATCTCTTGGTCCTTTTTTGCTGAACTCTAAACTGCTTCCAATCCTCAGACTTGCTACTTTTTCTGGCAACTTTATAGGACTCCTCTTTGGATCTAATACTATTCTTAATTTCTTTTGTTAGCCATGGTTGGGCCACTTTTCCTTTTGTGTTTTTGCGCCAGAAAGGAATGTATAACTGTTGCAATTCATGCATTCGTTCCTTAAATGTTAGCCATTGCCTATCCACCGTCATGCCTTTTAATGAAGCTCCCCAATCTATCATAGCCAACTTATTCCTCATACCATCGTAATTTCCTTTGTTTAGATTTAGGACCCTAGTTTCATCACTTTCCATTTTAATGAAGAATTCTATCATGTTATGGTCACTCTTCCCTAAAGGACCCCGCACAGCAAGATTATTAATTAACCCCTTCTCATTGCACAATACCCAATCTAGGATAGCCTGTTCCCTAGTTGGCTCCTCAATGTACTGTTCTAAAAAACCATCTCGTACACACTCCAGGAATTCATCCTCCACAGTATTATTGCTAATTTGGTTTGGCCAGTCTATATGTAGATTAAAGTCACCCATGATTACTGTAGTACCCTTGTTACATGCATCTCTAATTTCCTGTTTGATGCCGTCCCCTATATTACCACCACTGTTTGGAGGCCTGTAGACAACGCCCAACAAATATTCTGCTGGCTCAGTTGTGGATGTGTTTAGGGTCAGGGGTTGCGTGCGTTTAGGGTCAGTGGTCAGGTGAGTTTAGTGTCAGGGGTCGGGTTTGTTTAGGGTCAGGGGTCGGGTGTGTTTAGTGTCAGGGGTCAGTTTGCTTAGGGTCAGGGTTGGGTGTGTTTAGGGTCAGGGGTTGGGTGTGTTTAGGGTCAGGGGTTGGGTTTGTTTAGGGTCAGGGGTCCGGTGTGTTTAGGGTCTGGGGTCGGGTGTGTTTAGGGTCAGGGGTCGGGTTTGTTTAGGGTCAGGGGTCGGGTGTGTTTAGGGTCAGGGGTTGGGTGCGTTTAGGGTTAGGGGTCAGGTTTGTTTAGGGTCAGGGGTCGGGTGTGTTTAGGGTCAGGGGTCGGGTGAGTTTAGGGTTGATTTCGTGTGTGTCTAGGGTCAAGGGTCGGGTTTGTTTAGGGTCAGGGATTGGTGTGTTTAGGGTCAGGGGTTGGGTTTGTTTAGCGTCAGGAGTCGGGTTTGTTTAGGGCCGGTTTTGAGTGTGTTTAGGGTCAGGGGTCGGTGCTCAGACATATAATCCCCTCGGCACTGTGTTGCGTGTTGGCCAAATCTGCAGATTCTCAGTTAAATGGAAACTTAATGCTTGGCTAATCAGTGTGTCACCTGAACAATTATTTATACTACCTGAAACAAGAACCACCAACTGTGGGAATGTGTCACAAGATCCATGTAGTCAGCAAGTCAGAGATTTCGGATTAACCTCTGGGAATCAGTGACACTGAACCTACAGTGATTACACACGGACCTGACACCTGTTTGGACCAGGGTACAAAGACAGACTGATGGGATATTAGTACCGC
The DNA here is from genome assembly GCF_052327205.1 of Somniosus microcephalus. NCBI lineage: Eukaryota > Metazoa > Chordata > Chondrichthyes > Squaliformes > Somniosidae > Somniosus > Somniosus microcephalus. The sequence goes on along the minus strand of NC_141014.1, from coordinate 33,812,740 downwards.
ACAAGTCCTAAGCCTTAAGGATCACGCATAAATTGAGAATATTGGCAGTTACAACCCTATGTGTGTGAGCTCAGAGCTCCAAGCTGTCTCTAATTGGCCTATAATTGCTGATTTTGCTCAGTAAGGGCAGAGGATCTGATAAGCAGATGTAACAGGATGTCCATTTCTTGAGCAATGTAGAGGGAGCTTTACTCTGTATCTAACCCCGTGCTGTACCTGCCCTGGGAGTGTTTGATGGGACAGTGTAGAGGGAGCTTTACTCTGTATCTAACCCCGGGCTGTACCTGCCCTGGCAGTGTTTGATGGGACAGTGTAGAGGGAGCTTTACTCAGTATCTAACCCGTGCTGTACCTGCCCTGGGAGTGTTTGATGGGACAGTGTAGAGGGAGCTTTACTCTGTATCTAACCCGTGCTGTACCTGCCCTGGCAGTGTTTGATGGGACAGTGTAGAGGGAGCTTTACTCTGTATCTAACCCCGTGCTGTACCTGCCCTGGGAGTGTTTGATGGGACAGTGTAGAGGGAGCTTTACTCTGTATCTAACCCGTGCTGTACCTGCCCTGGGAGTGTTTGATGGGACAGTGTAGAGGGAGCTTTACTCTGTATCTAACCCCTGCTGTCCCTGCCCTGGGAGTGTTTGATGGGACAGTGTAGAGGGAGCTTTACTCTGTATCTAACCCCGTGCTGTACCTGCCCTGGGAGTGTTTGATGGGACAGTGTAGAGGGAGCTTTACTCTGTATCTAACCCGTGCTGTACCTGCCCTGGGAGTGTTTGATGGGACAGTGTAGAGGGAGCTTTACTCTGCATCTAACCCGTGCTGCACCTGCTCTGGGAGTGTTTGATGGGACAGTGTAGAGGGAGCTTTACTCTGTATCTAACCCGTGCTGTACCTGCCCTGGGAGTGTTTGATGGGACAGTGTAGAGGGAGCTTTACTCTGTATCTAACCCGTGCTGTACCTGCCCTGGGAGTGTTTGATGGGACAGTGTAGAGGGAGCTTTACTCTGTATCTAACCCGTGCTGTACCTGCCCCGGGAGTGTTTGATGGGGCAGTGTAGAGGGAGCTTTACTCTGTATCTAACGCATGCTATACCTGCCCTGGGAGTGTTTGATGGGACAGTGTAGAGGGAGCTTTACTCTGTATCTAACCCCGTGCTGTACCTGCCCTGGGAGTGTTTGATGGGACAGTGTAGAGGGAGCTTTGCTCTGTATCTAACCCGTGCTGTACCTGCCCCGGGAGTGTTTGACGGGACAGTGTAGAGGGATCTTTACTCTGTATCTAACCCCGTGCTGTACCTGCCCCGGGAGTGTTTGACGGGACAGTGTAGAGGGAGCTTTACTCTGTATCTAACCCGTACTGTGCCTGCCCTGGGAGTGTTTGATGGGACAGTGTAGAGGGAGCTTTACTCTGTATCTAACCCATGCTGTCCCTGCCCTGGGAGTGTTTGATGGGACAGTGTAGAGGGAGCTTTACTCTGTATCTAACCGGTGCTGTACCTGCCCTGGGAGTGTTTGATGGGACAGTGTAGAGGGAGCTTTACTCTGTATCTAACCCGTGCTGTACCTGCCCTGGGAGTGTTTGATGGGACAGTGTAGAGGGAGCTTTACTCTTTATCTAACCCGTGCTGCACCTGCTCTGGGAGTGTTTGATGGGACAGTGTAGAGGGAGCTTTACTCTGTATCTAACCCGTGCTGCACCTGCTCTGGGAGTGTTTGATGGGACAGTGTAGAGGGAGCTTTACTCTGTATCTAACCCGTGCTGTACCTGCCCTGGGAATGTTTGATGGGACAGTGTAGAGGGAGCTTTACTCTGTATCTAACCCGTGCTGTACCTGCCCTGGGAGTGTTTGATGGGACAGTGTAGAGGGAGCTTTACTCTGTATCTAACCCGTGCTGTACTTGCCCCGGGAGTGTTTGATGGGGCAGTGTAGAGGGAGCTTTACTCTGTATCTAACGCATGCTATACCTGCCCTGGGAGTGTTTGATGGGACAGTGTAGAGGGAGCTTTACTCTGTATCTAACCCCGTGCTGTACCTGCCCTGGGAGTGTTTGATGGGACAGTGTAGAGGGAGCTTTACTCTGTATCTAACCCCGTGCTGTACCTGCCCCGGGAGTGTTTGACGGGACAGTGTAGAGGGAGCTTTACTCTGTATCTAACCCGTACTGTACCTGCCCTGGGAGTGTTTGATGGGACAGTGTAGAGGGAGCTTTACTCTGTATCTAACCCATGCTGTCCCTGCCCTGGGAGTGTTTGATGGGACAGTGTAGAGGGAGCTTTACTCTGTATCTAACCCGTGCTGTACCTGCCCTGGGAGTGTTTGATGGGACAGTGTAGAGGGAGCTTTACTCTGTATCTAACCCGTGCTGTACCTGCCCTGGGAGTGTTTGATGGGACAGTGTAGAGGGAGCTTTACTCTGTATCTAACCCGTGCTGCACCTGCTCTGGGAGTGTTTGATGGGACAGTGTAGAGGGAGCTTTACTCTGTATCTAACCCGTGCTGCACCTGCTCTGGGAGTGTTTGATGGGACAGTGTAGAGGGAGCTTTACTCTGTATCTAACCCGTGCTGTACCTGCCCTGGGAGTGTTTGATGGGACAGTGTAGAGGGAGCTTTACTCTGTATCTAACCCGTGCTGTACCTGCCCTGGGAGTGTTTGATGGGACAGTGTAGAGGGAGCTTTACTCTGTATCTAACCCGTGCTGTACCTGCCCCGGGAGTGTTTGATGGGGCAGTGTAGAGGGAGCTTTACTCTGAATCTAACGCATGCTATACCTGCCCTGGGAGTGTTTGATGGGACAGTGTAGAGGGAGCTTTACTCTGTATCTAACCCCGTGCTGTACCTGCCCTGGGAGTGTTTGATGGGACAGTGTAGAGGGAGCTTTACTCTGTATTTAACCCGTGCTGTACCTGCCCCGGGAGTGTTTGACGGGACAGTGTAGAGGGAGCTTTACTCTGTATCTAACCCCGTGCTGTACCTGCCCCGGGAGTGTTTGACGGGACAGTGTAGAGGGAGCTTTACTCTGTATCTAACCCGTACTGTACCTGCCCTGGGAGTGTTTGATGGGACAGTGTAGAGGGAGCTTTACTCTGTATCTAACCCGTGCTGTACCTGCCCTGGGAGTGTTCGATGGGACAGTGTAGAGGGAGCTTTACTCTGTATCTAACCCGTGCTGTACCTGCCCCGGGAGTGTTTGATGGGGCAGTGTAGAGGGAGCTTTACTCTGTATGTAACGCATGCTATACCTGCCCTGGGAGTGTTTGATGGGACAGTGTAGAGGGAGCTTTACTCTGTATCTAACCCCGTGCTGTACCTGCCCTGGGAGTGTTTGATGGGACAGTGTAGAGGGAGCTTTACTCTGTATCTAACCCGTGCTGTACCTGCCCCGGGAGTGTTTGACGGGACAGTGTAGAGGGAGCTTTACTCTGTATCTAACGCCGTGCTGTACCTGCCCCGGGAGTGTTTGACGGGACAGTGTTGAGGGAGCTTTACTCTGTACCTAACCCGTACTGTACCTGCCCTGGGAGTGTTTGATGGGACAGTGTAGAGGGAGCTTTACTCTGTATCTAACCCATGCTGTCCCTGCCCTGGGAGTGTTTGATGGGACAGTGTAGAGGGAGCTTTACTCTGTATCTAACCCGTGCTGTACCTGCCCTGGGAGTGTTTGATGGGACAGTGTAGAGGGAGCTTTACTCTGTATCTAACCCCGTGCTGTACCTGCCCTGGGAGTGTTTGATGGGACAGTGTAGAGGGAGCTTTACTCTGTATCTAACCTGTGCTGCACCTGCCCCGGGAGTGTTTGACGGGACAGTGTAGAGGGAGCTTTACTCTGTATCTAACCCGTACTGTACCTGCCCTGGGAGTGTTTGATGGGACAGTGTAGAGGGAGCTTTACTCTGTATCTAACCCGTGCTGCACCTGCTCTGGGAGTGTTTGATGGGACAGTGTAGAGGGAGCTTTACTCTGTATCTAACCCGTGCTGCACCTGCTCTGGGAGTGTTTGATGGGACAGTGTAGAGGGAGCTTTACTCTGTATCTAACCCGTGCTGCACCTGCTCTGGGAGTGTTTGATGGGACAGTGTAGAGGGAGCTTTACTCTGTATCTAACCCGTGCTGTACCTGCCCTGGGAGTGTTTGATGGGACAGTGTAGAGGGAGCTTTACTCTGTATCTAACCCGTGCTGTACCTGCCCTGGGAGTGTTTGATGGGACAGTGTAGAGGGAGCTTTACTCTGTATCTAACCCCGTGCTGTACCTGCCCTGGGAGTGTTTGATGGGACAGTGTAGAGGGAGCTTTACTCTGTATTTAACCCGTGCTGTACCTGCCCCGGGAGTGTTTGACGGGACAGTGTAGATGGAGCTTTACTCTGTATCTAACCCCGTGCTGTACCTGCCCCGGGAGTGTTTGACGGGACAGTGTAGAGGGAGCTTTACTCTGTATCTAACCCGTACTGTACCTGCCCTGGGAGTGTTTGATGGGACAGTGTAGAGGGAGCTTTACTCTGTATCTAACCCGTGCTGTACCTGCCCTGGGAGTGTTCGATGGGACAGTGTAGAGGGAGCTTTACTCTGTATCTAACCCGTGCTGTACCTGCCCCGGGAGTGTTTGATGGGGCAGTGTAGAGGGAGCTTTACTCTGTATGTAACGCATGCTATACCTGCCCTGGGAGTGTTTGATGGGACAGTGTAGAGGGAGCTTTACTCTGTATCTAACCCCGTGCTGTACCTGCCCTGGGAGTGTTTGATGGGACAGTGTAGAGGGAGCTTTACTCTGTATCTAACCCGTGCTGTACCTGCCCCGGGAGTGTTTGACGGGACAGTGTAGAGGGAGCTTTACTCTGTATCTAACCCCGTGCTGTACCTGCCCCGGGAGTGTTTGACGGGACAGTGTTGAGGGAGCTTTACTCTGTACCTAACCCGTACTGTACCTGCCCTGGGAGTGTTTGATGGGACAGTGTCGAGGGAGCTTTACTCTGTATCTTACCCATGCTGTCCCTGCCCTGGGAGTGTTTGATGGGACAGTGTAGAGGGAGCTTTACTCTGCATCTAACCCGTGCTGTACCTGCCCTGGGAGTGTTTGATGGGACAGTGTAGAGGGAGCTTTACTCTGTATCTAACCCGTGCTGTACCTGCCCTGGGAGTGTTTGATGGGACAGTGTAGAGGGAGCTTTACTCTGTATCTAACCTGTGCTGCACCTGCTCTGGGAGTGTTTGATGGGACAGTGTAGAGGGAGCTTTACTCTGTATCTAACCCGTGCTGCACCTGCTCTGGGAGTGTTTGATGGGACAGTGTAGAGGGAGCTTTACTCTGTATCTAACCCGTGCTGTACCTGCCCTGGGAGTGTTTGATGGGACAGTGTAGAGGGAGCTTTACTCTGTATCTAACCCGTGCTGTACCTGCCCTGGGAGTGTTTGATGGGACAGTGTAGAGGGAGCTTTACTCTGTATCTAACACGTGCTGTACCTGCCCCGGGAGTGTTTGATGGGGCAGTGTAGAGGGAGCTTTACTCTGTATCTAACGCATGCTATACCTGCCCTGGGAGTGTTTGATGGGACAGTGTAGAGGGAGCTTTACTCTGTATCTAACCCCGTGCTGTACCTGCCCTGGGAGTGTTTGATGGGACAGTGTAGAGGGAGCTTTACTCTGTATCTAACCCGTGCTGTACCTGCCCCGGGAGTGTTTGACGGGACAGTGTAGAGGGAGCTTTACTCTGTATCTAACCCCGTGCTGTACCTGCCCCGGGAGTGTTTGACGCGACAGTGTAGAGGGAGCTTTACTCTGTACCTAACCCGTACTGTACCTGCCCTGGGAGTGTTTGATGGGACAGTGTACAGGGAGCTTTACTCTGTATCTAACCCGTGCTGTCCCTGCCTTGGGAGTGTTTGATGTGAGAGTGTAGAGGGAGCTTTACTCTGCATCTAACCCGTGCTGTCCCTTCCCTGGGAGTGTATGATGGGACAGCGTAGATGGAGCTTTACTCTGTATCTAACCCGTGCTGTACCTGCCCTGGGAGTGTTTGATGGGACAGCGTAGAGGGAGCTTTACTCTGTATCTAACCCGTGCTGCACCTTCCCTGGGAGTGTTTGATGGGACAGTGTAGAGGGAGCTTTACTCTGTAACTAACCCGTGCTGTACCTGCCCTGGGAGTGTTTGATGGGAGAGTGTAGATGGAGTTTTACTCTGTATCTAATCCGTGCCGTACCTGCCCTGGGAGTGCTTGAAGGGGCAGTGTAGAGGGATCTTTACTCTGTACCTACCCTGAGAGTGTTTGATGGGACAGTGTAGAGGGTGCTTTACTCTATATCTAACCTGTGCTGTTCCTGCCCTGGGACTGTTTGATGGGACAGTGTAGAGGGAGCTGTACTCTGTATCCATCCCGCGCTGTACCTGCCCTGGGAGTGTTTGATGGGACAGTGTAGAGGGAGCTTTACTCTGTATCTAACCCTTGCTGTACCTGCCATCGGACTGTTTGATGGGACAGTGTAGAGGGAGCTTTACCCTGTATCTAATCTGTGCTGTACCTGCCCTGGGAGTGTATGATAGGACAGTGTAGAGGGAGCTTTACTCTGTATCTAACCCATGATGTACCTGCCCTGGGAGTGTTTGATGGGACAGTGTAGAGGGAGCTGTACTCTGTCTAACCCGTGCTGGACCTACCCGGGGAGTGTTTGATGGGACAGTGTAGAGGGAGCTTTACTCTGTATCCAACCCGTGCTGTATCTGCCCTGGGAGTGTTTGATGGGACAGTGTAGAGGGAGATTTACTCTGTATCGAACCCGTGCTGTACCTGCCCTGGGAGTGTTTGATGGGACAGTGTAGAGGGAGCTTTACTCTGTATCTGACCCGTGCTGTATCTGCCCTGGGAGTGTTTGATGGGACAGTGTAGAGGGAGCTTTACTCTGTATCTTACCCATGCTGTACCTGCCCTGGGAGTGTTTGATGGGGCAGTGTAGAGGGAGCTTTACTCTGTATCTAACCCGTGCTGTACCTGCCCTGGGAGTGTTTGATGGGACAGTGTAGAGGGAGCTTTACTCTGTATCTGACCCGTGCTGTATCTGCCCTGGGAGTGTTTGATGGGACAGTGTAGAGGGAGCTTTACTCTGTGTGACCCTCTCGTGGAGCCAGTGCACCTACCCCGCTCTCCCCCCAGAAGCTCTACGACAGCCGCGACGCGTCGGGGACCCAACTGCTACTTCTGCGGGCAGCCAAAGCACACCAGAAACCTGTGCCCGGTGAAAGGCACCACCTGCTTTAAGTGCGGTAAGAAGGGGCACTTTGGGAAGGTGTGCAGAGGGAACCCCGCCGGAAAACCAAAACCCGCCACCGCCGCGTGTGCGCCGTGGGAGCGGCCATCTTGGACGCCATCTTGCCCGACCTCGTGGGGTCCGCCATCTTGTGAGCAGACAGCGCGGATGCCATCTTGTCTCGATCAGGGCCCTACAGTGGCATCCGTCACAGTGGACCAGACCAGGCCCCACCCGCTATCCAAATCAATGGTGGACATCGAGGTAAACGGGTGCGGGGTTAAATGTTTAATTGACAGTGGAAGCACGGAGAGTTTTATCCACCCGGAACTGGCACGACAACTCTCCCTAAAGGTGGTCCCTACTCGGGGTACCATCTCTATGGCTGATAAAACCCAGACATCGACCATTCTGGGTTACTGCACGGTACAATTGTCCGTTAACGGGACTGTATACGATAATTTTAAAGTATTAATCATGAAGAATCTATGCGCGAGCGTGATCTTGGGCCTGGATTTCCAGTGCAACCACCAAAGCATCACGCTCAAGTACGGTGGGTCCCAGCCGCCCCTCACAGTGTGCGGCCTGGCTACCCTGAAGGTAAAGCCGCCTTCGCTATTCGCGAACCTTACCCCTAACTGCCGGCCAATAGCGACCAAAAGCAGGAGGTACAGCTGGGAGGACAGGCGGTTTATCGCGACCGAGGTAGACAGGCTCCTGAAAGAGCGCATTATTGAATGCAGCAATAGCCCGTGGCGCGCCCAAGTGGTGGTGGTAAGGGGTAGCGAGAAGAAACGGATGGTGATCGACTATAGCCAAACGATCAACAGGTACACCCAACTAGACGCCTACCCGCTACCCCGCATATCAGAAATGGTGAACCAAATCGCCCAATACCGGGTGTTCTCCACCATCGACCTCAAGTCAGCGTACCACCAGCTCCCTATCAGACCAGAGGACCGCCCGTACACCGCCTTCGAGGCGAACGGACGCCTCTACCAATTCCTCAGAGTCCCCTTTGGGGTGACGAATGGGGTCTCGGTCTTCCAGAGGGAGATGGATCGCATGGTCGATGACCACCACTTGCAGGCAACCTTCCCCTACCTCGACAACGTCACCATCTGCGGTCACAACCAGCAGGATCACGACTTGAACCTCGAGAGGTTCCTGAAAACCGCACAAAAACTCAACCTCACCTATAACGAGGACAAGTGCGTTTTCAACACCACGCGCCTCTGCATACTAGGCAGCGTGGTGGAGAATGGGGAAATCGGACCAGACCCCGACCGATTGCGCCCCCTACGGGAGCTGCCCCTGCCCAACACTCCCAAAGCCCTGAAAAGGTGCCTGGGGTTATTTTCTTATTATTCCCAATGGGTCCCCAACTACTCCGACAAAGCCCGCCCCCTCTTGAAAGCATCCTCTCTTCCGCTCTCTGCTGAGGCCCACGCCGCCTTCAAAAGCATTAAGCAGGATATTAAGCGGGCCACGCTACAGGCAGTGGACGAGAACACTCCATTTCAAGTGGAAAGTGATGCGTCTGACTTTGCCTTGGCGGCCACCCTCAACCAGGCGGGGCGGCCCGTAGCTTTCTTCTCGAGGACCCTCCAAGGGCCCGAGATCAGACACTCCTCCGTGGAAAAGGAGGCCCAAGCCATCGTGGAGGCAGTGCGCCACTGGCGCCACTACCTAGCCGGCAAACGCTTCACCCTACTTACCGACCAGCGGTCGGTAGCGTTTATGTTCAATAATAAACAGAGGGGGAAGATCAAAAATGATAAGATTCTTAGGTGGCGGATTGAGCTCTCCACCTTCGAGTATGACATCATTTACCGGCCAGGGGCCCTTAACGAATCCCCAGATGCCCTCTCACGAGGGATGTGTGCCAGCGCCACCGGGGATCGGCTACAGACCCTCCACAACGACCTCTGCCACCCAGGGGTCACGCGGCTGTTCCACTTCATAAAGTCCCGCAACTTACCCTACTCGATTGAGGAAGTTCGGTCTCTGACCAGGAACTGCCGCACTTGCGCTGAGTGCAAGCCTCGGTTCTACCACCCTGATAGAGCCCACTTAATCAAAGCTACACGGCCCTTTGAGCGGCTCAGCTTAGATTTCAAGGGCCCCCTCCCGTCCGTCGACCGCAATGTTTACTTCCTGAACATTGTGGACGAATACTTCCGGTTCCCATTCGCCTTCCCCTGCCCAGACATGACCAGCGCCACGGTCATTAAATGCCTCAACAGCCTGTTCTGCCTGTTCGGTATGCCGAGCTACATCCACACGGATAGGGGGGCGTCCTTCATGAGTGAAGAGCTGCGCCAGTACATGCTGTCCAGGGGTATCGCCACGAGCCGTACCACCAGCTACAACCCCCGGGGTAACGGTCAAGTGGAGCGAGAGAACGGGACAGTATGGAAAGCAGTCACTCTAGCTCTAAGGACCAAGGGCCTCCCTATCTCCCGCTGGCAGGAAGTCCTCTCAGATGTGCTCCATTCGATACGGTCGCTATTGTGTACTGCCACTAATGCCACGCCTCATGAACGAATGTTTAGCTTCCCCCGGAAATCCACCTCAGGCGTATCCATGCCGTCATGGCTCTCCACCCCGGGTCCGGTATTCGTGCGAAGGCATGTGAGGGGCGATAAGACGGACCCTCTCGTGGAGCCAGTGCACCTACTCCACGCCAACCCCCAATACGCGTATGTCCGGCACGCCGACGGAAGGGAGGACACCGTGTCAATAAAAGACGTCGCCCCAGCCGGTAACGACAGCAACCACGGCAATAGCAGCAACAACGACCACAGCAACTCTTACCCACCCACTACTCTTTCATCACCCCCGGAAGAACATCGACCAACGGCACCCCCACCAACTACCCCTTCAACAACCCTGGCGGCACCCCCGGCAGAGACCCAGGAGGCCACCGGGGACACCCAGCCGACACCCGCGACACCACAACAGCCACGTCGGTCGCAGAGGACTACCAAACCCCCGAACAGACTAAATCTATAGAAGGGGTGAATGTGATGAAATATTCCATTCATCACTGCCTCATCACTGCCTGTGACTGTGGTTGGTTTCACGTTCCCCCTTACCATTGTATTGCCTGTGACTGTGGTTGGTTTCAGGTTTCTCCTCACCATTGTATTGTGTATTGGAATGTATGGAATGTGTTGTGTGTAGGGCTCCGCCCATACCTGGCCTCTATGTAAGCCAGCTCAGTCTGGCCTCACAGCCAGTACTGCAGACCTCCAGGGAAGATACCTCTCTCCACTTCTAAGTTAATAAAAGCCTTGTTTTGTTTCGCTAAGATCGAGTCTTGGGATTATTGAGGCACATCACTCTGTATCTTACCCGTGCTGTACCTGCCCTGGGAGTGTTTGATGGGACAGTGTAGAGGGAGCTTTACTCTGTATCTAACCCGTGCTGTACCTGCCCTGGGAGTGTTTGATGGGACAGTGTAGAGGGAGCTTTACTCTGTATCTGACCCATGCTGTATCTGCCCTGGGAGTATTTGATGGGACAGTGTAGAGGGAGCTTTACTCTGCATCTAACCCGTGCTGTACCTGCCCTGGGAGTGTTTGATGGGGCAGTGTAGAGGGAGCTTTACTCTGTATCTAACCCGTGCTGTACCTGCCCTGGGAGTGTTTGATGGGGCAGTGTAGAGGGAGCTTTACTCTGTATCTAACCCATGCTGTACCTGCCCTGGGAGTGTTTGATGGGACAGTGTAGAGGGAGCTTTACTCTGTATCTTACCCGTGCTGTACCTGTCCTGGGAGTGTTTGATGGGGCAGTGTAGAGGGAGCTTTACTCTGTATCTGACCCGTGCTGTATCTGCCCTGGGAGTGTTTGATGGGACAGTGTAGAGGGAGCTTTACTCTGTATCTAACCCGTGCTGTACCTGCCCTGGGAGTGTTTGATGGGGCAGTGTAGAGGGAGCTTTACTCTGTATCTAACCCGTGCTGTACCTGCCCTGGGAGTGTTTGATGGGACAGTGCAGAGGGAGCTTTACTCTGTATCTGACCCGTGCTATTCCTGCCCTGGGAGTGTTTGATGGGACAGTGTAGAGGGAGCTTTACTCTGTATCTAACCCGTGCTGTACCTGCCCTGGGAGTGTTTGATGGGGCAGTGTAGAGGGAGCTTTACTCTGTATCTAACCCGTGCTGTACCTGCCCTGGGAGTGTTTGATGGGACAGTGTAGAGGGAGCTTTACTCTGTATCTAACCCGTGCTGTACCTGCCCTGGGAGTGTTTGATGGGACAGTGTAGAGGGAGCTTTACTCTGTATCTAACCCGTGCTGTACCTGCCCTGGGAGTGTTTGATGGGGCAGTGTAGAGGGAGCTTTACTCTGTATCTAACCCGTGCTGTACCTGCCCTGGGAGTGTTTGATGGGACAGTGTAGAGGGAGCTTTACTCTGTATCTAACCCGTGCTGTACCTGCCCTGCGGGTGTTTGATGGGACAGTGTAGAGGGAGCTTTACTCTGTATCTAACCCGTGCTGTACCTGCCCTGCGGGTGTTTGATGGGACAGTGTAGAGGGAGCTTTACTCTGTATCTAACCCGTGCTGTACCTGCCCTGGGAGTGTTTGATGGGGCAGTGTAGAGGGAGCTTTACTCTGTATCTAACCTGAGCTCGTGTTTTGTAAACCCGAGCTTGGCATCACTTAACCACTACTGTCTGATTTGCCTCGACTTCCCTTTTTCAATCTTCGCAACAAGGTGGATGAAGTAGTGGCACTAATAGAAGTAAATGGGTATGATGTAATTGCCATTACAGAGACATGATTGCAGTGTAACCAAAGCCGGGAACTGAATGTTCCAGGGTACTCAACATTTAGGAAAGACAGACAAAAACATAAAGGAGGTGGTGTAGCACTGTTAATAAGAGATGAGATCGGCACGGTAGAGATAAAATATTTTTTGGGAAAAATTCAGTTGGCAGCGCCACCCGTTAGTGCCTTAAGAGGGCGCTAAGTGGGGCGCAAACCAACTAGCGCCCGGGCGTGGCGAAATCTGCGCCTCTCGTGAAATTGACCAGACATTTTGCGGCAGCGCTAAACACTACCACCACGTCCTCCTGCGCCGGCAGATCATGACGTCAGTGTGTGCGCAACGCCCCGGTAGCGCCCCGGACTGGAATTGAGTGGCGCCCCCTGTCTTAACTCCTGCTGCTAGCAACAACAGGTTGAGGGTAGCGTTTTGCAGTCAGGAAGGGACTAGGGGAGCGCTATTTAAAGGCGACCACTTCCTGCCTTTTTTTGTTAGCGACATTTTTGCACCACGCATTCTGAGAGAGAGAGAGAGACTTCTGGAGAGATTCAACGCTGTGTGAAGGAGTTTTGGGTACTGAGCAGCACTTTGCAGATTCATTTTGATTTGCCCTTCCTTGCATCGATTTAGAAGAGACTGTGGGGTCTGCACTCCGAGCTCTTTCCCTGGGCCTCTCCATTGTTCTTTCCAGCAGATTTGATGTACAGGTCTCTCCAGGCCAAGACTCAAGGCTGCAATGAGCAGGATGTGGATGGAGACCAAGATAAACCCTCCCCTTTAAGATAAAAACAGAAAATGCTGGGGAAACTCAGCAGGTCAGGCAGCATCTGTGAAGAGAGAAACAGAGTTAACGTTTCAGGTCGATGACCATTCATCAGAACTCCCCTTTAAGAATTGGCCGGCGCCATTGTGTCTGTGTTCCATTGCTGACTGACGTCACATGAGCTTCGCCAGCGCTGTGAGTTAGCGCCTCGCTCCTTTGCCTTTGCGCCTTAAGACAGATGTGAGGTGCCTGATTCAGCGCTCCAATCACCTTCAGGGGCGATAAAAGCCAAGTTTGCAGTCGGAGGCGATAATTAGCACCAGGCGCTAAACTTTGCGCCCGGCCGATAATTGCGCCCCAAATGGGGTGATACCCAATTTCTCCCCCCGTGGCTTGGCAGATCGTGATGTAGAACTGGAATCAGTTTGGGTGGAGCTAAGAAATAGCAAAGGGCGGAAAACATTGGTGGGAGTTGTGTACAGGACACCGAACAGTAGTGGTAATGTAGGGCACAGTATCAATCAAGAGATTAGAAGTGCATGTAACAAGGGCAATACAGTAATCATGGGGGACTTTAATCTACATATTGACTGGGCAAATCAAATTACCACTAATGGTGTGGAGGACGAATTCTTGGAATGCATGCGAGATGGTTTCCTGGATCAATATGCGGAGGAACCAACTGGGAAACAGGCTATTCTGGATCTGGTACTGCGTAATGAGAAAGGGCTAATCAATAATCTCGTGGTAAAGGGGCCTTTAGGGACAAGTGACCATAATATGATTGAATTTTATATTAAGTTTGAGAGTGATGTAGTCTAATCTGAAACTAAGGTCTTCAATCTAAACAGAGGAAACTACAAGGGTATGAGGGACAAGTTGGCCATGGTAGATTGGGAGACTACACTAAAAGGTATGAAGGTGGACATACAGTGGCTAACATTCAAGGAAGTAATGCATAGTTTGCAACAAACATATATTCCTCTAGGGCATAAAAACCCAAAAGGAAAAGTGATCCAACCATGGCTAACAAGAGAAATTAAAGCTAGTATTAAGTCAAAAGAGGAAGCTTATAAAGTTGCCAGAAAAAGCAGTCAGCCTGAGGATTGGGATCTTTTTAGAAATCAGCAAAGGGGGACCAAGAAATTGATAAAGAAAGGGAAAATGGAATATGAGCACAAACTCGCGAAAAATATAAAAACGGATTATAAAAGCTTCTATAGGTATGTGAAAAGGAAAAGACTGGCGAAGGTAAATGTAGGTCCTTTACAGTCAGAGATGGGAGAATTTATAATGGGGAATGAGGAAATGGTAGAGAAATTAAATAAATACTTTGTTTCTGTCTTCACGGAGGAAGACACAAAAAACCTCCCAGAAATACAAGAAAACCAAGGGTGTGGCGAGAATGAGGAACTTAAAGAAATTATTATTAGTAAAAAAACAGTACTAGCAAAATTAATGGGACTAAAAGTCGATAAATCTCAAGGACCGGATGACCTACATCCTAGGGTTTTGAAAGAGGTGGCCATTGGGATAGTGGATGCATTGGTTGTCATCTTCCAAAATTCTATAGATTCTGGAACGGTTCCTGCAGATTGGAGGATAGCAAATGTAACCCCGCTATTTAAGAAAGGAGGGAGAGAGAAAATGGGGAACTACAGACTTGTTAGCCTCACATCAGTAGTTGGGAAAATGCTGGAATCTATTATAAAGGATGCAATAACTGGGCACTTAGAAACTAATAGTAAGATTGGGCAGAGTCAACATGGATTTATGAAAGGGAAATCCTGTTTAACAAACCTATTGGAGTTCTTTGAGGATGTAACTAGTGGAGTAGACAAAGGGGAACTGGTAGATGTGGTGTATTTGGATTTTCAGAAGTCCTTCGATAAGGTCCCACACAAGAGGTTGGTGAACAAAATTAGGGCACATGGAATTGGGGGTAATATACTAGCATGGATTGAGAATTGATTAACAGACAGAAAACAAAGAGTAGGGATAAACGGGTTTTTTCAGGATGGCAGGCTGTGACTAGTGGGGTACCGCAAGGATCGGTGCTTGGGCCCCAGCTATTCACAATCTATATCAATGATTTGGACGAGCGGACTAAATGTAACATTTCCAAATTTGCTGATGATACAAAGCTAGGTGGCAGTGTCAGTTATGAAGAGGATGTGAAGAGGCTTCAAGGGGATCTCGACAGGCTCAGTGAGTGGGTGAGAACATGGCAGATGGAATATAATGTGGATAAATGTGAAGTTATCCACTTTGGTAGAAAAACAGAAAGGCAGAGTATTTCCTAAATGGTGAAAGATTGGGGAATGCAGATGCTCAAAGGGATCTGGGTGTCCTTGTACATGAGTCACTGAAAGTGAATGTGCAGGTGCAGCAAGCCATTAGGAAGGCAAATGGTATGCTGGCCTTCATTACAAGAGGATTTGAATACAGGAGTAAAGAAGTCTTACTCCAATTATATAGGGCCTTGGTGAGACCACACCTGGAGTACTGTGTACAATTTTGGTCTCCTTACCTAAGGAAGGATATACTTGCCATAGAGGGAGTGCAGCGAAGGTTCACAAGATTGATTCCTGGGATGGCGGGACTGTCGTATGAGGAGAGATTGAGTAAACCAGGCCTGTATTCTCTTGAATTCAGAAGAATGAGAGGGGATCTCATTGAAGCATACAAAATTATTACAGGGCTTGATAGGGTGGATGCTGGGAGAATGTTTCCCTTGGCTGGGGAGTCTAGAACCAGGGGCCACAGTCTCAGGACTGAGATGAGAAGAAATTTCTTCACACAGAGGGTGGTGAATCTTTGGAATTCTCTACCCCAGAGGGCTGTGGAGGCTCAGTCATTGGGTATATTCAAAACAGAAGTCGACTAGTATGGGCACCAAGGGCGATAAGGCCGGTGAATTGAATTTGAGGCAGAAGATCAGCCATGATCTCATTGAATGGCGGAGCAGGCTCGAAGGGCCGAATGGCTGACTCCTGCTCCTATTTCTTATGTTCTTATGTTCTAAAAGAAAGAGTTGCATTTGTATAACGGCTTTTATGACCTCAGGATGTCCCAAAACTGCTTTACAACCAATGAAGTACTTTTTTTGGAGTGTAGTCACTGTTGTAATGTGGGAAACGCGGCAGCCAACTTGCGCACAGCAAGCTCCCACTCACAAGGCAATGTGATAATGACATAGAAACATAGAAGCAGATAGGAGCAGGAGTAGGCCATTCGGCCCCTCGAGCCTGCTCCGCCATTCAATGCGATCATGGCTGATCATCCAAATTCAGTACCCTGTCCCTGCCTTCTCCCCATATCCCTTGATCCCATTAGCCTTAAGAAATATAATAGACAGTGCCCCTTTAAATGATCTGACCAAGCCGCCCTTCCCCTTTTGACAGCTATCATCGTGCAAACTAACCGGCGTGCTGGGTAAAGAGTGTCCTCTGTGGGCCCAGGGCAGAACTACAGGCTGGCTGTGCCCGCAGGTGAGGGAAGCCTCGGGTGGAGGGGGTGCTGAGAGGGAGACGTGTGGCATCTGCACCGTAACGGAGGAGGGGTTCAAGGGTGGAAAAATCACACTCGAGAACATTGCCCAGCAAGGAGAATACTCAGCTGCCTACCTCTGACCACTTGTACTGGGGCAGAACTCCAAGTAGGGGACAGGTCTTACTGCTCCCCTGGCTGACTGTACAGTCCCTGTCCAATGTGGCAAATATAACTGGAACAAGTCTGGCAGCAAATGGATTGAAGTGTCTGTAATGTATGTGGGCATAAAAAAAAGAGGTTCAATTGCTGTACAGGAATAAATGGTGGAATTTATTATATCTTGCTGGCTTGAGAATTGATCCGCTAAATCTCAGTCCTCTCTTTTAACAAGGTTATGGAGAAGCCATTCAATGAAATGCTTACAATAAATGTGGTGCTCAGCCTGGAGAATAGGAGGGAGGGAAAAATCGAAAGAAGAAGGGGGATAAAGGGAGAGAGAAATCTACTGCTTCTGTTTCACACCCTTCCTTGCCCCTGGACTGAGAGTGACACCCGTTAGTTAACCCCTTGTTTCTTTGCTGCAGGGATGCCCTGAGACAGTAGAGTTTACTTCTGCAGAGGAAGCTGAACAGAAAGGGAAGGCAGGAGTTGCGAGAACTGATACTATTCCAGTCACATTCGCTGGGAGCACAGGGGATAAAACTCCGCAGGGCTCCATCGAAGGCAAAAAGCACCCGATCCCGTGCTGTAGGAGGGAGGGGGTGAGGGAGGCCGGTGTGTGTGTGTGTGTATGTGGTCTGCTGGAGCACAGTTACTGCAGAAAGCACAGCAGGGGGGGGAATTAATCAGATGCCTACAATATCAGGCTGAGACGCCTGTCACAGTGGCAGAGGGGGAGGGAGCGCGGAGAAGATTTGTGTGTTAAAAGTGATGTGGAACACAGGACTGGATGAATAATTCATTCCTCCTAAGAATGTGTTAGAAGGAAAATCAGACCAGAAATGCCCCATTTCCTCTGAGGAACTGATACGGAACAGAAGAGATCTGTAAACTGGTCAAGCAAGGGGCTGGTTATAATCCACACACACGCAGCTTTAACAGGAGGAGGGACCAGAAAGAGAGAGAATCCTACATAGGAAACTGACCCAATCCACACTTATTTCAGAGAGAGAGAGAGAGGGGGGAGGCTGCTTATATAGGAATGTGGGAATGCTTCCTGCCTGTAATACCAGGGAGGAGAGGCAGCGATACCAGCGAGGACCTGGCGATGTGAAGGCTCCCACATCTAGTGCAGCCCGCTAATAGATTGCAGTGGGAGGAAGGATTAATGTGAATCGAGAAGCAGGCAGGCAGAGCCTCTCTTGTTCAAGGACTACAGCTGAATGAGGGAAGCTGCACCAGTTAGCTGAGAGAGAGAGAGAGAGAGAGAGAGCTCCTTCAAGTCAGGGAATCTAGGGACTGAAAGGAGAGGAGGGGAGAGAGAGAGAGAAATCTGCTGTATCACAGAAGCCCAGCTAGAGAGAGAGAGAGACCCAATTG
Organism: Somniosus microcephalus; assembly: GCF_052327205.1. Taxonomy (NCBI): domain Eukaryota; kingdom Metazoa; phylum Chordata; class Chondrichthyes; order Squaliformes; family Somniosidae; genus Somniosus; species Somniosus microcephalus. Next base: position 33,794,934 of record NC_141014.1, on the reverse strand, counting down.
CACAAAACCTGATGCAGCTGTAGACTTAACTCCTGTGAACTAACTGAGAATCTATATATATATAGATATATATTTATATATATGTACACACAGAAACAGTCTGCCATCCTCACGAAAGGCGAGAGCGAGAGAGTGGGTGGGTGGGGGGGATATACAAAAACCAGCCCCCTGCCCATCCTACTGAAGGCGAGCAGATCATTGAGTGAAGCTCACAGCACGGGAGAGCTCAGAGCAGCAGCTCATTAAAACACCTGGATACAGGTCTGAGGATCGTCCAGCAACACGGACCGGGACAAGGCCTCATCCCCAACTCGGGAGGAGGGGGGAAAAAACCAAAACTCTTGAGAAAAAACAACCCCAGGTATTTATTTCGTATGTGTGTATTTTTTTTGAAAATTTCTCTTCTTTTCAAACGCCAGCGGGCGTCTCGATTGATCGCACCGTGCTTTTGTTTTTTGGACTGCCGGGAT